>NC_142482.1:11916860-12219890 GCF_049115385.1 Moschus berezovskii | reverse complement strand
AGATTGCCAGGAGAAATATCAATAACCTCAGATATACAGATGACATCACCCAAATGGCAGAAATCAAAGAGGAACTAAAGAGCCTCTTGATGAAAGTGAAAGAGGAAAGTGAAAAAGCTGCCTTAAAATTCAACATTCATAAAACTAAGATCATGGCATCCAATCCTATCAATTCATGGCAAATAGATGGGGAAAAAATGGAAATAGTGACAGACTTTATTTTACTAGGCTCCAAAATCAATGTGGACGATTACTACAGTCATGACAAACCTAGACAGCATATTAAAAAAGCAGAGACATCACTTGGCCAACAAAAGTCCATATAGTCAGATTTTCCAGTTCTCATGTACAGATGTGAGAGTTAGACCATAAAGAAGGTTGAGAACTGAAGAATTGATGCTTTCAAACTGTGGTGCTGGAGAAGACTCCTGAGAGTCCCTTGGGCAGCAAGGAGATCAAACCAGTCAATCCTAAAGGAAATTAACCTTGAATATTCATTGGAAGGACTGATGATGAAGCGAAGCTCCAAATCTTTGGCCACCTGATGCGAAGAGACTCATCAGGAAAGATCCTAATGCTGAGAAAGACTCAGGGCAGGAGGAGAAGGGGGCGATGGTGGATGAGATGACTGGATAGCATCACCGACTCAATGAATATGAGTTTGAGCAAACTCCAGGATATAGTGAAGGACAGGGAAGCCTGGAGTGCTACAGCCCATGGGGTCACAAAGAGTCAAACACAGCTGAATGACTGAACAACATCATACTAAGCCCAAAATCATACAGTACAAAAAAAAAAAAAAAAAAAGAGAGAGAGAGAGACATAGAAAGTTTATTAACTTCCCAATATCACACACACATACACACACACGCAATGCCATAGCAACCCTGGGATTTAAACCTCGACAATAATGGATCCTATACATTTGATGATCAAACATTTTCACCTCCTTAGATATCGGTCATGGGCTTTATCCTTCTACTCACACATCCATCTCTTTAGTCCCTCATTCACTCTCTTAAAAATAGTTACATTTAGGCCCTTGCTTTTAGCCATCCCTTGCTAGACAGAGGCTATCCAATGCAACTCAGCTAGAAAACAGTCACAAAGTAGACTGAGGGTATAGAGAAATCACACAGATAAGCACAGAAATAAACATATAATTACAAATTATAATCTGATTCCTATGTAAGAAAGATAGGTAACTGCTATAAGACATTATTATTGGAAACTCAGTGAAACTTTTTTTCTTGAGCTTTAAGATGAGATATGCTTTTTTTTTTTTAATTTTATTTATTTTTTATTTTTTTGGTATATCTGCTTTTTATTATTTTTTTTTACAGCTCATAACTTTTATAAATAAAATAAATTAAATGTACAGTGAATAAGTTCTCTGAAATATTTCAATATTTCTGCAGGTTTAGTAACATCATAAAATATATTTCAACTAAAATTCACAAATCTAAAAACCTGTTAGGCATTTTTAGGCGTTTTAAGTTGGAAATGAAGACCAATGTTACATCGTAATATGCCAAATACAAATAGTACTTCAAATAGCAAATACTACAGTTTGTCCCAAACTTTAAAAACTATTCATGAACTCAACACTGAACTATTGATGGCTATGAGAATTGTTTCCTAGCCTTTTTGAAAATTTCAACCCATTTACGTTTAAGGTAATTATTGATACGTACGATCCCGTAGCCATTTTCTTTATTGCCTTGGGATCGAGTTTATACACTCTTTCTGTGTTTCCTGTCTATAGAAGATCCTTTAGCATTTGTTGGAGAGCTGGTTTGGTGATGCTGAATTCCCTCAGCTTTTGCTTGTCTGTAAAGCTTTTGATTTCTCCTTCATATTTGAATGAGATCCTTGCTGGGTATAGTAATCTGGGCTGTAGGGTATTTTCTTTCATCACTTTAAGTATGTCTTGCCACTCCCTTCTGGCCTGAAGAGTTTCTGTTGAAAGATCAGCTGTTATCCTTATGGGAATCCCCTTATGTGTTATTTGCTGCTTTTCACTTGCTCCTTTTAATATTTGTTCTTTGTGTTTGATCTTTGTTAATTTGATTAATATGTGTCTTGGAGTATTTCGCCTTGGGTTTATCCTGTTGGGGACTCTCTGGGTTTCTTGGACTTGGGTGATTATTTCTTTCCCCATTTTAGGGAAGTTTTCAACTATTATCTCCTCAAGTATTCTCTCATGGTCTTTCTTTTTGTCTTCTTCTTCTGGGACTCCTATGATTCGAATGTTGGAGCGTTTAACATTGTCCCAGAGGTCTCTAATATTGTCCTCATTTCTTTTAATTCGTTTTTCTTTTTTCCTCTCTGTTTCATTTATTTCTACAATTCTATCTTCTAGTTCGCTTATCCTGTCTTCTGCCTCTGTTATTCTACTGTTTGTTCCCTCCAGAGTGTTTCTGATCTCATCTATTGCATTATTCATTGTATATTGACTCTTTTTTATTTCTTCTAAGTCCTTATTAAATCTTTCTTCCATCTTCTCAATCCTTTTCTCCAGGTTATTTATCTGTAACTCCATTTTGCTTTCAAGATTTTGAATCATTTTCACCATCAAAATTTGAAATTCTCTATCAGGTAAATTCCCTATATCTTCTTCTTTTGTTTGTGTTGGTGGGCAATTATCTTGTTTCTTTACTTGCTGGGTAATTCTCTACCTCTTCATCTTGCTTATATTGCTTTGCTTGGGGTGGCCTTTCCCTCTTCTTGCAGTTTGTGGAGTTCTCTTTATTATGTAGTTTCTTTGCTGTGTGTGGGGTTGGACGGGTGACTTGTCTGGGTTCCCTGGTTAGGGAAGCATGTGTCGGTGTTCTGGTGGGTGGAGCTGGATTTCTTCTCTCTCCTTTAGAAGACAATGGGCTGCTTTTCTGGGAGCCTGATGTCCTCTGCCAGTATTCAGAAGTTGTTTTGTGGACTTTACTCCGCGTTCAAATGTTCTTTTGATGAATTTGTGGGGGAGAGAGTGGTCTCGCCGTCTTATCCCTCCGCCATCTTGTTCCTTCCTCCCCAGAACACTGGATTCTTATATTCCACTTGGTCGTGGAGTATCTCTTCCCAGCTGCTCCAGCAAGGTGCAGCCGCTGTACCTTACCTTGGACGAGGGGTATTTCCTCAAGGCCGCCCCTCCTGCTTTGAATGTGGATCAGCTCCGCTCGGCCCTCTGGTGCCCAAGCAGCCACCGCCTCCTGGACGTGGTACAGCTCCTTTCGGCCACCGCCCTAACCCTGGGCGCAGGGCAGCTCCTCTCAGCCACGATTCTGCACGTGGTCGGTTGTGCCAGAGCACGGTTGTGCTCTCTCGCGTCTGCGCCGCCGGAGCCGGGCGTCTCTCGCGTCTGTGCCGCCAGAGCCAGGCGTCTCTTGCGTCTGCTATTTATTAATTTTTTATAGAGCATATAGAGGAGGGGACCTGTATTAATTTTTCGGGCTGCTGCAACAAAGGACAACAAACTGGGTTCCTTAAACTAGAGGAATGTACTGTGCTACAGTTCTGGAGGCTAGAAATTCGAGATCAAGGTGTCAGATGTGGGTGCTTTCTGAAGGCTGTGAGGTCCAGAGAACCCGCTCTGTGCCTCACTCCTAGCTCATGATGGTTTGCTGGGAGCCTTTGGCATTCCTTGGTTTCTGTTACAAGATCCAAATCGCTCCTTCCATCTTCACATGCTCCTTTCCTCTGCTTACCGAGATATGCTTTAAAATGAGATCTGGAGGGTGTGAAAATTAGCCATTTATAGCTATGAAAATACCATTTGTCAATGTATGGCAAAACCAATATAATACTGTAATTAGCCTCCAATTAAAATAAATAAATTTAAAAAAAAAAAAGACATAGACTGGCTGGGCAATGAGAATATGTTCCTGTATGGACTCCACCTACCACATCACTCTATTTAACCCCCCAAATGGTATGCAGTTATTTTATAGTTAGGTTAATACTGTTTCCATTATGACTTGCAATTGTAATTATCTTTTATTTTTTGTCTGGCTATTTATTTTGAAAACTGATAAGCAATTTTTACTACTGTGGAAAAATAAAAGATTTTCTGCAAATGAAAGAAAAAAAAAAGAAAGTACCATTCCAGATTTATTTTCGAGATCCCTCAGGTGGAAAAGTGTTGGACTATTAAAAGAAGTCTAGAGTTGCTGCTGCTGCTAAGTCACTTCAGTTGTGTCCGACTCTCTGTGACCCCATAGATGGAAGCCCACCAGGCTCCCCCGTCCCTGGGATTCTCCAGGCAAAAACACTGGAGTGGGTTGCCATTTCCTTCTCCAATGCATGAAAGTGAAAAATGAAAGTGAAGTCGCTCAGTTGTGTCCGACCCTTAGCGACCCCACGGACTGCAGCCTACCAGGCTCCTCCATCCATGGGATTTTCTAGGAAATAGTACTGGAGTGGCTTGCCATTGCCTTCTCCACTAGAGTTGCTAGAACATTGTAAGTCTGGAGGAGAACTATCAGAAATGACCCTAAGAGATAAGCAGAGCTAGATTTGTCAATAAATTTTACTCCAGATTTTGTTGTTGTTGCTTGCTTTCACCTTATGCAGTAAGAAATCTTTGAATCAAGAAAATATATGAACACATTTGTATGTCTTAAAGATCTGTCAATAAATTTTATGTGTTCATATATTCTCTTGATTCAAAGATTTCTTACTGCATAAGGTGAAAGCAATAGCAACAACAACAAAATCTGGAGTAAAATTTATTGACAAATCTAGCTCTGCTTATCTCCCAGGGTCATTTCTGATAGTTCTCCTCCAGACTTACAATGTTCTAACAACTCTAGACTTCTTTTAATATTCCAACAGTTTTCCACCTGAGGGATCTTGCAAATAAATCTGGAATTGTATTTTCTTTTCTTTTTTTATTCATTTGCAGAAAATCTTTTATTTTTCCACAGTAGTAACAAATGTTTATCAGTTTTCACAATAAATAGTCAGACAAAAAATAAAAGATAATTACGATTGCAAGTCATAATGGAAACAGTATTAACCTAACTATAAAATAACTGCATTAAGTAGAGTGATGTGGTAGGTGGAAGTGCATACACGAACATAATTGCAACATAGAAAATAAATCAGAGGAAGCAAGTAAAGAAATAGGGACCAGTTATGAAACCACAATAATCGTCCAATTGAAAGATGTTAGTAGCTTGGCTTGTGTGGTGACAAGAGAGATGGTGAAAAGTGGGTGGATTCAGGTATATTTCTATTTAAATGCAATCACAGGAGCCTGAATAAATTACAAATCATTCTAGGTTTTAGTGTCTCCTTTATACCTGTCTTGCATTCTTCACCATCTAAAGGGTTGAAAACCTGTTGCTGAGCCCGAAAGACACAGGATTCTTGGCCTCTGGAGGAGAAGAATTCAATCCAGGGCCAGTGACAAGGCCTGATCACTCAGAGTTTTTGTGTAATAAAGTTTTATTAAAGTAAAAAAGAGAAAGCGAAAGCTTCTGACATAAACATCAGAAAGGGGCAGAAAGAGTGCACCTCCCACACCCCCTCCCCACTAGCCCTTAGCAGTATGTTATATACCTATCAGCAACCTGTTAATTAGAGAAAGGAGATATCCCAAAACTCAGGGTGGCACCAGGCCCCTCACCCGCAACATGCATTTTGAGATAACATTGGCACCAGGTGATTCATCCCAGGCCAAAAAATAATTGGCATGAATCTTGAAGAAAAGCAGGTTTCCAAATAAATATATAGATTCGTTAACATAGATTAGGAGAACAGTGTATGAGTAAAATATACAGATTTGTTGAGCCCTTATAGGTTCTGAGTCTTAAGTTGAACTGTCTTGAAAGACACAGTCTAGGATACATACATGGTTCATTAACATAGCTTAAGAAAAACATTTCCATAAGAAAAATGCATTGGTTAGCTCAAGGTTTGAGTAAAGCTAAGTTGAAGTGGACTGTGAAGAAACCTGAGCGCTGAAGAACTGATGCTTTTGGACTGTGGTGCTGGAGAAGACTCTTAAGAGTCCCTTGGACTGCAAGGAGATCCAACCAGTCCATTCTAAAGGAGATCAACCCTGGGTGTTCATTGGAAGGACTGATGCTAAAGCTGAAACTCCAATACTTTGGCCACATCATACGACGAGTTGATTCACTGGAAAAGACTCTGATGCTGGGAAGGATTGGGGGCAGGAGGAGAAGGGGACGACCGAGAATGAGATGGCTGGATGGCATCACCGACTAGATGGACATGAGTTTGAGTGAACTCTGGGAATTGGTGATGGACAGGGAGGCCTGGCGTGCTGTGATTCATGGGGTCACAAAGAGTCAGACACGACTGAGCTACTGAACTGAACTGAACTGAAGTTGAGATGGAACCAGGTGTCGTCATGGAAACACAGAATTTTAAGAGGAACCTCTTTAAATTTTTACAGAGAAGGGGGAAAAAGAATCTAACACTCACTTGTTTCCTCCTGCCTCTTAAGAGAGAAATAAAAAATATCTAACACTTGCAGCCTAATTCCTCCATTTGGAGACCCCTGGCCTTCCTGCCTATTACCCTCTCAGGGTGAAGAAGGAAATATAAATTAAACAGCTTTCATTTCTTAGAAGAGATAGTAGAGTGTTTTCATTATTGTATTATAACAATAGTGTATGTGATAATTTTTGCAGTAAACTGTATACAGAAGAAACATTCCAAAGATATATTAATTAATATTAAGAATAAAAAAATATTATGTACTCTGTTTATGAGACAGTGAGTCATATGATGGCCTTTTTTAAAATTTTTTATATCTTTGATTTAGGCACTACTCAAATATAAATGCAACTTACTATAATAAGTGCTGCTGGTGGTGGTTTAGTCATTAAGTCATGTCCAAGTCTTGCGACCCCATGGGCTGTAGCCTGCCAGGCTCCTCTGTCTATTCTCCAAGCAAGAATACTGGAGTGGGTTGTCATTTCCTTCTCCAGGTGGTCTTCTTGACCCAGGAATGAAACCCGAGTCTCCTGTGTTGCAGGCAGACATTTTTACCAACTGATATGTGAGTGAAGCCCACTATAATAAGTATTCCATACCAAGCCTGAACCAGGACCATTTATCACAATTCTTATGGAAAAACCCACATACAGGGAGGAAAAGAAAGATCAAATTAGTCTGCCTTTCTTTGTACCTTTTGGAAATTGTTCTCCTTCCCTTTCCTCAGTTCTAAAGAAAAGTGTACTGTGTTTAATATTTTTCTGACGTTTATACCAAAAGATCGTTTTTGTCATTATCTAGGATCACTGCAGATGCTGATTGCAGCCATGAAATTAAAAGACGCTTACTCCTTGGAAGGAAAGTTATGATCAACCTAGATAGTATATTAAAAAGCAGAGACATTACTTTGCCAACCAAGGTCCATCTAGTCAAGGCTATGGTTTTTCCAGTGGTCATGTATGGATGTGAGAGTTGGACTGTGAAGAAAGCTGATTGCCGAAGAATTGATGCTTTTGAACTGTGGTGCTGGAGAAGACTCTTGAGAGTCCCTTGGACTGCAAGGAGATCCAACCAGTCCATTCTAAAGGAGATCAATCCTGGGTGTTCATTGGAAGGACTGATGCTAAAGCTGAAACTGCAATACTTTGGCCACCTCATGCGACGAGTTGACTCACTGGAAAAGACTCTGATGCTGGGAAACGTTCGGGGCGGGAGGAGAAGGGGACGACAGAGAATGAGATGGCTGGATGGCATCACCGACTCCATGGACATGAGTTTGAGTGAAATCTGGGAGTTGGTGATGGACAGGGAGGCCTGGCGTGCTGTGATTCATGGGGTCGCGGAGAGTCGGACACGACTGAGTGATTGAACTGAACTGAACTGAGGATTAATGGAAATTCTCTCCCCATGGTCAACTGATGGGATATCTGCATTATTCTACTTCTAAAGGGATCCAGGTTCTTCACGTCAATGTGTGGTTTGGATAGTAGGCTGGTGCTATAGGTTGCCTGAGATGTTGAATGAGGGTTTCTTTACCAAATTGATCAGAAAGCATTTCCATATATCAGGCAAGATCTTAATTGGCTCTCTGAGCCAGAAGAAAACACTAGTGATAACTAGTCACTAATACAGTTTCCATGTGGTCTCTAGTACTGGCAAAAAAAAAAAAAAGACAGTTGGTCTTTGTCCTCCTTGAGTTAGGAGCCATCCCTGCCAGGGTGGTCACTCTTCACCTGTCCCCACCAATCATACACTCACAACACTGAAGGAAAGCTGAAACACTGCATGAATATTCACTCTTGTTTCTGTCTTACAGTAAGACTTTCTCTACTCCAGAGTCATGGATTCACTGCCTTTCATTCTGGGTTTCATCCAAAAAGAAATTTTTTTTCTTTAGCACTTGCATATTAGAAAATGCATTATTGAAGATTCTATACATTATTGAAATTTCTCCACCAAAAGAGAAGACTGGTGTCTTAGCTGTTGGTGCCTAAGAAGAGATGAGCTCCAGAATAAAAGTGTTTTGTGACAGCAGATGCAGGAAAGCTTGCAGAATCTTGTGCATGCTATATCCTTCTCATTCTCTATTCTTTCAGTAGCTGTTAAAATGTGGACATTTTATGATTGCACACAGTTATGGAAAGATCCCCTGGAGAAGGGAACACACTCCAGAACTCTGGCCTGGAGAATTCCATGGACAGAGCCTGGCAGGCTACTGTCCATGGGGTTGCAGAGTCAGATACTGCGAGTTTCACTTTCACAAAATGTGGAATAATACTGTACATATTGAATAGTATGAGACACTCATCTATGAACGATTTGTCTTCAATCAATGATAGAATAAAGCATGTTCTGATTTGTGAATTAAATTTTTCTTATTGCAACTTACAAGTTGAATCCAACGATGTGTGCAAGTTTAAAAAATACTATGCTTGCCTTACGTAGAGCCTGTTCATGATTGAAATCTGGAAATGCATATAGGATACAAAAGTTCTTGATTTACGGTAAACTCAGAATGGTATTCTCCGTCTACATGTTTGAGTTCTCTTTGCAAGATTTTTGCAAGACGCCTTACATCCCTGGTCTAGTGAGACTGTGTCATAGATGAATGCACTTCTCTTACTACTGCTCAGTAGGTAAATTCTTAAGCTTCAATAATGTATTTTCTAACATATAAATGCTAAAGAAGAAAAGTAGATTTCTATCTGTATAACATGGTAGAAGAATTTTAAGCCTCTGTCAACACCAACTAATTGATATATAAATACTCTAATCTCCTAAAAGTATTATGGCAATTACGGATTCCTTAACTTTAGTGCTATTAATCTATTTTATGTATTTGTTTAGATATGTATTTTCTATCTAGAATTTTTACCTAATGTGTATGACACTAAATATAGCCACTGTATAATTATTTTTAGCCAATTGACACTTCATATTTTCTAAATTGAAGAGAGGTCATAGATGTTCATTTTATTTGTCTAGTTAGTTACAGCACTGATGCCTGAATATAAATCAGATTCATCTGTTGCAAATAAGGCAATCACAGGATTTTTCATGCTGCTTGCATATATTTATTATTTATTGGAAGCATTAAAAGTGTGTCCCACCTAATTTTATCTGAGTAGATAGATAATAAAACGTGAACATTTTCCTAAAGTGAAAAAAAAAATGCCTGATCTTCCTAAGCATGTGTGGTGCGAGCTTTCATCCAAGATGCATCTATATTTCATATGGAAAAAATGCAAAACTTGCCTTATTTGGAGTTTGTGTGTAAGGGAAATCTAGGACAATATTTGGAATGCATGAACTAAGCTTCCTGCATTGGCTACCAAAACAGCTACCAAGAGAGGAGAAGGTTCCAGAGTAGTTTAAATTGTCACTGTTTCAAGCAAAATGGTGGCAGAGAAGAGATGATTCTAGTTGCTATTACTAGCCAGATACCTAATCCCCTAAACATTTCTGATTCCATATGGAAGATGTTGGAGAAAAAACAAACAAAGTTAAATTCAGAATCAGAAGACATTATCATTCAAGCTTTACTCTTGCTGACTCAGGTGATCTTATGTATAAAACTTAATTCGTCCTGAACCTCAGGATGACCACTTCAGAACTAGGCAAAGATTCACATAGATGGTTGCTCACAATCAGTGTTGTCATCCTGGGGGAAAAAAATAATGAGACAAACAAGTTTTCAGTATGTGCATGAAGGGCTGAGGAAATAAATGATAGTCATTCAGTTCAGGTCAGTTGTCTGTTCAGTCATGTCCGACTCTTTGCAACCCGTGGGCTGCAGCATGCCAGGCCTCCCTGTCCATCACCATCTCCCGGAGTCGACTCAAAATTATGTCCATTGAGTCGGTGATACCATCCAACCATCTCATCCTCAATCGTCCCCTTCTCCCATCCTCGATCTTGCCCGTCATGAGGAACTTTTCAAATGAATCAGCTCTTCACATGAGGTGGCCAAAGTATTGGAGTTTCAGTGTCCAGTGAACACTCAGGACTGACTTCCTTTAGGATGGACTGGTTGGATCTCCTTGCACTCCAAGGGACTCTCAGTACTCTTCTCCAACACCACAGTTCAAAAGCGTCAATCCTTTGGCACTCGGTTTTCTTTATAGTCCAGCTCTCACATCCATACATGACTACTTGGAAAACCGTAGCCTTGACTAGATGGACCTTGGTTGGCAAAGTAATGTCTCTGATTTTTAATATGCTATCTAGGTTGGTCATAACTTTTCTTCCAAGGAACAAGCGTCTTTTACTTTCATGGATGCAGTCACCATAAGACCCAGGTCACTGGTTATTAATGACCTGATCACTGAACTTGCAAAACTAATTCATTAATAAGGATGCAGTATATTTTAAATTTTCTTAGTACATTAACTGTTCCTAATGGAGTTTGTCTTAGAAATGTTATATATATTACATTCAGTGACTGACAGCACATTTACATCCATATATTTGGAATCTATAAATGATGTCAATACAACATTGATTTTATTTTTCATGGGATCTCTTTCCTTTTATTAATTAATTTATTTTTTATTGAAGGGCAATTGCTTTACAGAGTTTTTCTGCTTTCTGTCAAACCTCAACATGAATCAGCCATCAGTTCAGTTCAATTCAGTCACTCAGTCATGTCCGACTCTTTGTGACCCCATGAACTGCAGCACACCAGGCCTCCGTGTCCATCACCAACACCCGGAGTCCACCCAAACCCATGTCCATTGTGTCGGTGATGCCATCCAATCATCTCATCCTCTGTCGTCCCCTTCTACTACTGCCCTCAATCTTTCCGAGCATCAGGGTCTTTGCAAATGAGTCAGCTCTCCGCATCAGGAGGCCAAAGGATTGGAGTTTCAGCTTCAACATCAGTCCCTCCAATGAACACCCAGGACTGATCTTCTTTAGGATGGACTAGTTGGATCTCCTTGCAGTTCTCAAGAGTCTTCTCCAACACCACAGTTCAAAAGCATCGACTCTTCGGCACTCAGCTTTCTTTCTAGTCCAACTCTCACATCCCTACATGACCACTGGAAAAACCATAGCCTTGGCTAGATGTACCTTTGTTGGCAAATTAATGTCTCTCCTTTTTGATATGCTGTCTAAGTTGATCATAACTTTTCTTCCAAGGAGCAAGCGTCTTTTAATTTCATGGCTGCAATCACAATCTGCAGTGATTTTGGAGCCCAGAAAAATAGTCAGCCACTGTTTCCCCATCTATTTGCCATGAAGTGCTGTGACCGGATGCCATGATCTTAGTTTTCTGAATGTTGATCTTTAAGCCAACTTTTTCACTCTCCTCTTTCACTTTCATCAAGAGGCTCTTTACTTCTTCTTCACTCTCTGCCATAAAGGTGGAATCAACCATAGATATACATATATCCCCTCCCTTTTGAAACTCCCTCCCATCTTCCTCCCCATCCCACACCTTTAGCTTGATACAGAGTCCCCGTTTGAATTTCCTGAGACATACAGCAAATTCCCATTGGCTATCTATTTTACATATGGTAATATAAGTTTCCATATTACTCTTTCCATACATCTCACCCTCTCCTCACCTCTCCCCATGTCCATAAGCCTATTCTCTATGTATGTTTCTCCATTGTTGCCCTGTTCACAGGCAAATTCTTCAGTACCATTTTTCTAGATTCCATATATATGTGTCAGAATATGGTATGTATGTTTCTCTTTCTGACTGTCTTCACTCTGTATAATAGGTTCTAGGTTTATCCACCTCGTTAGAACTGATTCAAATGTATTCCTTTTATTGGCTGAGTAATATCCCATTGTGTTCCAAGGCCAAATTTGCCAGTTACTCCAGGTGTTTCTTGACTTCCTACTTTTGCATTCCAGTCCCCTATAATGAAAAGGACATCTTTTTTGGGTGTTAGTTCTAAAAGGTCTTGTAGGTCTTCATAGAACCGATTAACTTCGGCTTCTTCAGCATTACTCATTGGGGCATAGGCCTGGATTACTGTAATATTGAATGGTTTGCCTTGGAAACGAACAGAAATCATCCTGTCATTTTTAAGATTGCATCCAAGTACTGCATTTCGGACTCTTTTGTTGACCATGATGGCTACTCCATTTCTTCTAAGGGATTCCTGCCCACAGTAGTAGATATAATGGTCGTCTGAGTTAAATTCACCCATTCCAGTCCATTTTAATTCACTGATTCCTAGAATGTCAACGTTCACTCTTGCCATCTCCTGTTTGACCACTTCCAATTTGCCTTGATTCATGGACCTAACATTCCAGGTTCCTACGCAATACTGCTCTTTACAGCACCGGACCTTGCTTCTATCACTGGTCACATCCACAACTGGGTATTGGTTTTGCTTTTGCTCCATCCCTTTATTCCTTCTATAGTTATTTCTCCACTGAGCTCCAGTAGCATACTGGGCACCTACTGACCTGGGGAATTCCTCATTCAGTATCCTATCATTTTGCCCTTTGTTACTGTTCATGGGGTTCTCAAGGCAAGTATACTGAAGTGGTTTGCCATTCCCTTCTCCAGTGGACCACATTCGGCTGTGGTCCATGTGATCAGATTGGCTAGTTTCCTGTGATTATGATATCAGTCTGTCCGCCCTCTGGTGCCCCCTAGCAATACCTACCGACTTATTTGGGTTTCTCTTACCTTGGTCGTGGAAAATCTCTTCACAGCCACTCCAGCAAAGTGCAGCCGCTGTACCTTACCTTGGGTGAGGGGTATCTCCTCGAGGCCGCCCCTCCTGACCTTGAACGCGGAGTAGCTCCTCTCGGCCCTCCTGCGCCCGCGCAGCCACAGCCTGTTGGACGTGGGGTAGCTCCTCTCAGCTGCCGGCCCTGGCCTCAGGCGTGGGGTAGCTCCTCACGGCCGCACCTCTTTGCGTGGTTCGTTGCGCCATGGCTGGCGTCTCTCGCGTCGCGTCTGCGCCGCCGGGGCCGGCGTCTCTCGCGTCGCGTCTGCGCCGCCGGGGCCGGCGTCTCTCGCGTCGCGTCTGCGCCGCCGGGGCCGGCGTCTCTCGCGTCGCGTCTGCGCCGCCGGGGCCGGCGTCTCTCGCGTCGCGTCTGCGCTGCCACGGAATGAAGCAGGGCAAAGGCTAATAGAGTTTTGTCAAGAGAATGCACTGGTCATAGCAAACACCCTCTTCCAACAGCACAAGAGAAGACTCTACACATGGACATCACCAGATGGTCAACACCGAAATCAGATTGATTATATTCTTTGCAACCAAAGATGGAGAAGCTGTATACAGTTAGCGAAAACAAGACCAGGAGCTGACTGTGGCTCAGATCATGAACTCCTTATTGCGAAGTTCAGACTTAAATTGAAGAAAGTAGGGAAAACCACTAGACCATTCAGATATGATCTCAGTCAAATCCCTTATGATTATACAGTGGAAGTGAGAAATAGATTTAAGGGACTAGATCTGATTGATAGAGTGCCCGATGAACTCTGGACGGAGGTTCGTGACATTGTACAGGAGACAGGGACCAAGACCATCCCCATGGAAAAGAAATGCAAAAGAGCGAAATGGCTGTCTGAGGAGGCCTTACAAATAGCTGTGAAAAGAAGAGAAGCAAAAAGCAAAGGAGAAAAGGAAAGATATAAGCATCTGAATGCAGAGTTCCAAAGAATAGCAAGGAGAGATAAGAAAGACTTCCTCAGTGATCAATGCAAAGAAATAGAGGAAAACAACAGAATAGGTAAAACAAGAGAGCTCTTCAAGAAAATTAGAGATTCCAAGGGAACATTTCATGCAAAGATGGGCTCGATAAAGGACAGAAATGGTATGGACCTAACAGAAGCAGAAGATATTAAGAAGAGGTGGCAGGAATACACAGAAGAACTGTACAAAAAAGATCTTCACGACCAAGATAGTCACGATAACGTGATCACTGACCTAGAGCCAGACATCTTGGAATGTGAAGTCAAGTGGGCCTTAGAAAGCATCACTACGAACAAAGCTAGTGGAGGTGATGGAATTCCAGTGGAGCTATTTCAAGTCTTGAAAGATGATGCTGTGAAAGTGCTGTACTCAATATGCCAGCAGATTTGGAAAACTCAGCAGTGGCCACAGGACTGGAAGAGGTCAGTCTTCATTCCAATCCCAAAGAAAGGCAATGCCAAAGAATGCTCAAACTACCGCACAATTGCACTCATCTCACACGCTAGTAAAGTCATGCTCAAAATTCTCCAAGCCAGGCTTCAGCAGTATGTAAACCGTGAACTCCCAGATGTTCAAGCAGGTTTCAGAAAAGGCAGAGGCACCAGAGATCAAATTGCCAACATCCGCTGGATCATGGAGAAAGCAAGAGAGTTTCAGAAAAACATCTATTTCTGCTTTATTGACTATGCCAAAGCCTTTGACTGTGTGGATCACAATAAACTGTGGAACATTCTGAAAGAGATGGGAATCCCAGACCACCCGACCTGCCTCTTGAGAAACCTGTATGCAGGTCAGGAAGCAACTGTTAGAACTGGACATGGAACAACAGACTGGTTCCAAATAGGAAAAGGTGTACGTCAAGGTTGTATATTGTCACCTTGCTTATTTAACTTATATGCAGAGTACATCA
Organism: Moschus berezovskii; assembly: GCF_049115385.1. Lineage (NCBI taxonomy): Eukaryota > Metazoa > Chordata > Mammalia > Artiodactyla > Moschidae > Moschus > Moschus berezovskii. The sequence goes on along the minus strand of NC_142482.1, from coordinate 12,204,857 downwards.
TGAGGAACGCTGGGCTGGAAGAAGCACAAGCTGGAATCAAGATTGCCGGGAGAAATATCAATAACCTCAGATATGCAGATGACACTACCCTTATGGCAGAAAGTGAAGAGGAACTCAAAAGCCTCTTGATGAAAGTGAAAGAGGAGAGTGAAAAGGTTGGCTTGAAGCTCAACATTCAGAAAACAAAGATCATGGCATCTGGTCCCATCACTTCATGGGAAATAAATGGAAAAACAGTGGAAACAGTGTCAGACTTTGTTTTTTTGGGCTCCAAAATCACTGCAGATGTTGATTGCAGCCATGAAATTAAAAGACGCTTGCTCCTTGGAAGGAAAGTTATGACCAACCTTGATAGTATATTAAAAAGCAGAGATATTACTTTGCCAACCAAGGTCCGTCTAGTCAAGGCAATGGTTTTTCCCGTGGTCATGTATGGATGTGAGAGTTGGACTGTGAAGAAGGCTGACCGCCGAAGAATCAATGCTTTTGAACTGTGGTGTTGGAGAAGACTCTTGAGAGTCCCTTATACTGCAAGCAGATCCAACCAGTCCATTCTAGAGGAGATCAATCCTGGATGTTCATTGGAGGGACTGATGCTAAAGCTGAAACTGCAATACTTTGGCTACCTCATGCGACGAGTTGACTCACTGGAAAAGACTCTGATGCTGGGAAAGGTTGGGGGCGGGAGGAGAAGGGGACGACGGAGAATGAGATGGCTTGATGGCATCACCGACTCTGTGGACATGAGTTTGAGTGAACTCCGGGAGTTGGTGATAGACAGGGAGGCCTGGCGTGCTGTGATTCATGGGGTCGCGGAGAGTCGGACACGACTGAGCGACTGAACTGAACTGAACTGAACTGAACTGAATATCCCATTGTGTACATGTACCACAACTTCTTTATCCATTCATCTGTCAGTGGACATCTAGGTTGCTTCCATGTTCTAGCTATTGTAAATAGTGCTGCAATGAACACTGGGATAGATGTGTCTCTTTCAATTTTGGTTTCCTCAGGCTATATGGTTAGGGGTGGAATTGCAGGGTCATATGGTGGTTTGATTCCTAGCTTTTTAAGGAATCTCCATACCATCTTCCATAGTGCCTGTATTAATTTACATTCCCACCAACAGTGTAAGAGTATTCTCTTTTCTCCACACCCTCAACAGCATTTATTGTTTGTAGACGTTTTGATGAGGGAGGACCATTCTGACCAGTGTGAGATAAAATCTCATTGTAGTTTTGATTTGCATTTTTCTAATAATGAGCAGTGTTGAGCATCTTTTCATGTGTTTGTTAGTTATCTGTATGTCTTCTTTGGAGAAATATCTATTTAGGTCTTTTCCCACTTTTTGACTGAATTGTTCATTTTCCTAATTTTGAGTTGTTTGAGCTGCTTTTACATTTTGGAATCCTTTGTCAGTTGTTTCCTTTGCTATTTTCTCCTATTCTGAGGGTTGTCTTTTCACCTTGCTTAGAGTTTCCTTTGCTGTGCAAAAGTTTTTAAGTTTAATCAGGTCTCACTTGTTTACTTTTGTTTTTATTTCCATTACTCTAGGTGGTGGGTCATAGAGGTTCTTGTTTTGATTTATTTCATCACGTGTTCTGTGTATGCTTTCCTCTAAGAGTTTAATAGTTTCTGGTCTTGCATTTAGGTCTGTAATCCATTTTGAGTTTATCCTTGTGTGTGGTGTTAGGAAGTGTTCTATTTTCATTCTTTTGCATGTAACTGTTCAGTTTTCCTGGCACCATTTATTGAAGAAGATTTCTTTGCCCCATTGTATATTCTGACCTCTTTTGTCAAAAATAAAGTACTCATAGGTGTTTGGGTTTATTTCTGGGCTTTCTGTCTTGTTCCACTAGTCAATATTTCTGTTTCTGTGCCAGTACCATACTACCTTGATGACTGTAGCTTTGTAGTATAACCTGAAGTCAAGAAGCTTGATTCCTCCAGCTCCACTTGTCTTTCTCAAGACTGCTTTGGCTATTCAGGGTGTTTTTTGTTTTCATAAGAATTGTGGAACTTTTTGTTCCAGTTCTTTGAAAAAATGCCACTGATAATTTGATAGGGATTGCATTAAATCTGTAGGCTGCATTTGATACTATAGTCATTTTCATAGTATTGATTCTTCCTACCCAGGAACATGGAATATCTTTCCATCTGTTTATGTCATCTTTGATTTCTTTCATTCAGTTCAGTTCAGTTCAGTCGCTCAGTCGTGTCCGACTCTTTGCAACCCCATGAATCACAGCATGCCAGTCCTCCATATCCATCACCAACTCCCGGAGTTCACTCAAACTCATGTCCATAGAGTCGGTGATGCCATCCAGCCATCTCATTCTCTGTCATCCCCGTATCCTCCCACCCCCAATCCCTCCCAGCATCAGAGTCTTTTCCAGTGAGTCAACTCGTCGCATGAGGTAGCCAAAGTTTTGGAGTTTCAGCTTGAGCATCAGTCCTTCCAATGAACACCCAGGGTTGATCTCCTTTAGAATGGACTGGTTGGATCTCCTTGCAGTCCAAGGGACTCTCAAGAGTCTTCTCCAGCACCACAGTTCAAAAGCATCAATTCTTCGGTGATCAGCTTTCTTCACAGTCCAACTCTTAGTGTCTTATAATTTTCTGTGTGCAGTTCTTTCATATCCTTAGGTAAGTTTATTCCTAGATATTTAATAATTTTTGTTGCAGTGGTGAATGGGATTGATTCCTTAATTTCTCTTCCTAATTTTTCATTGTTAATATGTAGAAATGCAGGTGATTTCCATGTATTGATTTTGTATCCTGCAACTTTACTAAATTCACTGATTAGCTCTACTCATTTTCTGATACTATCTTTAGGGTTTTCTATGTACACTATCATGTCATCTGCAAAACAGTTAGAGCTTTACTTCTTTTCCAATCTGGATTCCTTTTATTTATTTTTCTTCTCTGATTGATGTAGCTAGGACTTCCAAAACTATGTTGAGTAATAGTGGCGAAAATGGACAGCCACTTGTCTTGTTCCTGATCTCAAAGGGAATGTTTTCATTTTTTCGCCATTAAGAATAAGGTTTGCTGTTGGCTTATCATATATAGCCTTTACTATGTTGAGATAGGTTCCTTCTATGCCCATTTTTTGAAGAGTTTACATCATAAATATGTGTCAAATTTTGTCAAAGCCTTTTTCTGCATCTCTTGAGATGACCATATGGTTTTTATCTTTCAACTTGTTAATATAGTGTATCACATTGATTGATTTGTGTATGTTGAAGAAACCTTGAATCTCTGAAATAAACCCATCTTGATCATGGTGTATAAACTTTTTGATGTGTTGCTGAATTCTGTTTGAGAAAATTTTGTTGAGGATTTTTGCTTCCATGTTCATCAGTGATATCGACCTGTAGTTTTCTTTTTTGTTTTGTCTTTGCCTGGTTTTGGTTTCAGGGTGATGGTGGCATCAAAGAATGTATTTGGAAGTGTTCCTTCCTCTGCAATTTTCTGAAAGAGTTTTAGAAGGATAGGCGTTGGCTCGTCTCTAAATAAAAATATGGAACCCTTCATGAATTTGCATGTCAGCTTTGCACAGAGGATGTGCTAATCATCTGTTTCATTCCAATTTTAATGTATGTGCTGCTGAAGTGAGCACTAGGGTATTGTTTAATTCTAAGGGAGTAAAAAAAACCACCACAAGGGGATTTGTACATGTACATTCTATACACATGTACATTCTTATTGAAATAATAAGTCCTTGTGTTTTTATTCCTTACTAGCCAAAGCATTCACATAGTCATTATCTCAGCAGATCCTGTTAGGGGCTCTGTGAGATGGCTTCAGTTCAGTTCAGTTCAGTTCAGTCGCTCAGTCGTGTCCGACTCTCCGCGACCCCATGAATCACAGCACGCCAGGCCTCCCTGTCCATCACCAACTCCCGGAGTACACTCAAACTCATGTCCACAGAGTCGGTGATGCCATCCAGCCATCTCATTTTCCGTCGTCCCCTTCTCCTCCCGCCCCCAACCTTTCCCAGCATCAGAGTCTTTTCCAGTGAGTCAACTCGTCGCATGAGGTGGCCAAAGTATTGGAGTTTCAGTTTTAGCATCAGTCCCTCCAATGAACATCCAGGATTGATCTCCTTTAGAATGGACTGGTTGGATCTCCTTGCAGTATAAGGGACTCTCAAGAGTCTTCTCCAACACCACAGTTCAAAAGCATCGATTCTTCGGCGATCAGCTTTCTTCACAGTCCAACTCTCACATCCATACATGACCACGGGAAAAACCATTGCCTTGACTAGACGGACCTTGGTCGGCAAAGTAATGTCTCTGCTTTTTAATATACTATCAAGGTGAGATGGCTTAGCTGGTGATAATATTTATGCGCCATGGAAAAAAGAAAAAAGGCGAAGGCAAAATTTCCCAAAGAAAAGCAATGCCAAAAAATTCTCAAACTACCGCACAATTGCACTCATCTCACAGTCTAGTAAAGTAATGCTCAAAATTCTCCAGGCCAGTCTTCAACAGTTCATGAACCGTGAACTTCCAGATGTTCAAGCTGGTTTTAGAAAAGGCAGGGGAACCAGAAATCAAATTGCCAACATCCGCTGGATCATGGAAAAAGCAAGAGAGTTCCAGAAAAAAAAAAAAAAAAAACATCTATTTGTGCTTTATTGATTATGCCAAAGCCTTTGACTGTGTGGATCACCACAAACTGGAAAATTCTTCAAACCATGGACCTGCCAGACCACTTGACCTGCCTTTGAGAAACCTGCATGCAAGTCAGAAAGCAACAGCTAGAACTGGACATGGAACAACAGACTGGTTCCCAGTAGGAAAAGTAGTACATCATGGCTGTATATTGTCACCCTGCTTATTTAACTTATATGCAGCGTACATCATGAAAAATGGTAGACTGGATGAAGCACAAGCTGGAATCAAGATTGCTGGGAGAAACATTAATAACCTCAGATATACAGGTGACACCACCCTTATGGCAGAAAGTGAAGAAGAAATAAAGAGCCTCTTGATGAAAGTGAAGGAGGAGAGTGAAAAAGTTGGCTTAAAGCTCAACATTCAGAAAACTAAGATCACGGCATCTGGTCCCATCACTTTATGGCAAATAGATTGGGAAACAGTGGAAAGAGTGACAGACTTTATTTTTGAGGGTTCAAAGATCACTGCAGATGGTGATTGCAGCCATGAAATTAACAGAGCCTTGCTCCTTGGATGAAAAGTTTTGACCAACCTAGATAGCATATTAAAAAGCAGAGACATTACTTTGTCAACAAAGGTCTATCTAGTCAAGGCTGTTGTTTTTCCAGTAGTCATGTATGGTTGTGAGAGTTGGACTATAGGAAAGCTGAGCACTGAATAATTGATGCTTTTGAAGAAGTTGGTGTTGGAGAAGATTCTTGAGAGTCCCTTGGGCTGCATGGAGATTCAATCAGTCCATCCTCAAGGAAATCAGTCCTGAATATTCATTGGAAGGACTGATGTTGAAGGTGAATCACCATACTTTGGCTACCTGATGCAAAGAACTGACTCATTGGAAAAGAGCCTGATGTTGGGAAAGATTGAAGGTGGGAGAAGAAGAGGAAGACAGAGGATGAAATGGTTGGATGGCATCACCGACTCAATGGACATGAGTTTGCATAAACTCTGGAAGTTGGTGATGGACAGGAAGGCCTGGTGTACTGCAGTCCATGGGATCACAAAGAGTCGGACATGACTGCGCAACTGAACTGATGAAAGAGAGAAATGCAGCCTTTGATTAATGAACTGTGTCCACGATTGACACCACAACTGATTAAAGACCCTGACATTTACTCAGTGAGGCCTCTTACACCTCATTGCTCTTGCAACTAAAATACTTTAATAAGAAATATTTAATATGAAATTGCTATGTAGGCATAAAATTAGTGTCTTTAGAGTACCTTCTACAACTGCAATAGTCTGAAGATGTTATCTCCATCTGCATTAGTCATAATGTTAGTAGATTTTGGCTGCATCTCTTTAGACTTAAAAGTTCCAATATTCAAATGATGGACCTTGAGATTTTCTCATTTTCTAATCCAACTGGCAAATTTAAAAATCTAATGAGAATAAAATCTGTGATAGTGAAGGCATCATTCTGGCAGAAAGGATTCCAATTAGAGGCTTTGATAAATGACTTTGCTTCCCTTTGCTTTCCTCACTGTGGGAGTTCAGTGTTTGAAAGAAAGGAAGAAAGACTGAAGGAAGGTGGGAGAGAGAGGACGAGATGGGGATAGGAAAGAGAAAGGAAGGAACAAGTGATAAATGTGATAAGTATGGCATGCTGTGATTCATGGGGCCGTGGAGAGTAGGACACGACTGAGCTACTGAACTGAACTGAACTGACTGAAATGTGAATCAAACCTGTAAATAAATATAGAATAGAATTTTACTTTTTCTTTCTTTCTTTTTTTTTTTTTTTTTACAAAAAGATACCTATGCATTAAGTTTGAATCAACTAGACTTGTTTTCAGTATAGTGTTTCTACTAAAAGAATTGAGTGGTAAACCCTACTAACAACCCCAAGAAGGCAACCAAGTCTCTACCTTATAAATCTCATCTGCTGAGATGTTGACACATGAACATTTTTGTATTTGCATCTAGAGTAAGAGACATAAAGAATGCAAATACAATAGATGCCCTAAAACCTAAAGAAATTAGCTTTGGAAAATATTTTTTATGACAATTACAATGAAGAAAATTAAAACAGAATCAAAATTACCAAAGATTAAAAAACTCACCCTCTCTGCTGTTAGTTTTATTATGTTGAGTGATTACATTTATATGTTCACTTCATTATGCGGTCTCATTGTATCTTATATTTAATATGCTGATTAAGCACATATTTTTGTTTTTAAATATCAACATCAAACAATCTTTAGGTTCCTAAAGCTAAGAAAGTACATTTGGCTACACATAATCCCTTTTGAGGGCTTCCCAGGTGGTGCTAGTGGTAAATAATATGTTTCCCAACTCAGGAGACATGCGACGTGGGTTCAATTCCTGGTCTGTGAAGATCCCCTGGCAAAGGGCATGACAACCCATTCCAGTACTTTTGCCTGGAAAATACCATGGACAGAGGAGCCTGGCAGTCTACATTCCATAGGATTGCAAAGAGCTGGACACAACTGGATCACTTCTACCACAAGAGCATTTCTTTTTTCAAAACTATTATTTTTGTAATATCTACAGAAATAATGCTTGCATGCTTAGTCAGTCAGTCATGTCTTATTCTTGCAACATCATGGACTGTAGCCCACCAGGTTCCTCTCTCCATGGTATTTTCCAGGCAAGAATACTGGAGAGGGTTGTCATTTCCTCCTCTAGAGCATCTTTCTGACAAAGGACTGAAGCCATGTCTCCAGTGTCTCCTGCATTGGCAGATGGGTTGTTTACCACAGTGCCACCTGGGAAGAACCACAGAAATAATATGCTGGGTTAAATAAAAGTGAAACAGGAACACTTCTGAGATTAGTGGCAGTATAGGTGTAGGTAAAGGCTTGTTTGCACTGAAAAGTAAAATTATTTTCCATTTAGAAAATCTACCAACAGATATATATTGGTATTTACCAGATATTTGTGCATTTATATTTTATGTCTATGTATACTCTTCAGTCAAGCAATTGTTGTTGTATGGAAACCTTGTAACAATCATTTGGGAACAGTTCAAATGAAAAGTGGAAGAAAAGAGGAAGGTGAGCAAGAAAGGAAAAAGAGAAGGGAGGAGGTCAGGAGAAAGATATATGGAGAGTTTTCTTTTTAATTTTAAAGAAATTGAGAGTTGCTGAGGATATTCTATCCTTTCAATGATTTTTCTCAGAAAGCCCCAGAAATATATTTTACTGGAAAGACACTGGGCACCAGTTCAGTATAACCATAGTGTTTTTCACACCAATATGTTTACAGCTGCACTTGCCCTTTGAAGAGCTTTTCAAGTCATTAAAGGCCGCCTTGTCCAACCACCTCCAATGACAGATGATAGAGAACTGTATACTGGGTTTCATTTAATTTGTATCTGGAAGGAATGTTATAGCTCATGAAAAAATGTCTTCCAAATAAACACCTTGCTGATTGATGTGACACATCATAAGGCATAAGATTTTTTGAACTGGGAATATATGATAGAAGTGGAAAATATGGCATTACATAAAAAAAGAAACTCTTGAGACAGTGTGAATGAAATAGCACTTTCAAAGCTATTTCAAAAATATTATATTTTGGAGATGTTAGCAATTGCCTGGCCTAGAATTCAACTAACCGAAAGAGATTTGTAAAAGCTCCAAGACAAAGAATGTAGATAATGTAAAAAAATGTCTCTCAAGACAGAAGCTCTGGTGACAAATTGCCATGACTATGCTACAGGCATCATTCATACTACTGTCAATAATAGCTCTACAGACTGTAATTTCATAAGTATACTGAGATATCTAATACAAACAGCCTGCCCAATTTGTCCTTTAAACATCTATTCTGGTAAGTCCATTGAAATATTCTTTTAAATGGTGCTTTATAGGAAAATTGTAATAAAAAGAAACTGTCAAATTGTGATTAGTGTACATAAATGAGGATCAGCATATGTTGCATATGGCTGATCTAGATGTTTATCATTTATTAATAAATAAACTAAGAAAAAGATTTGTACAAAGTTTAATTTCAACTTATTTACTAATTTTAAATAGCTATTTTAAAGACCAAAATATGAAACTTAAATCTGATCTTCAAAAGCATCTAAGAATTATATCCTTGCTATAGATCAACCTTGATAATATATTAAAAAGCAGAGACATTACTTTGCCAACAAAGGTCCGTCTAGTCAAGGCTATGGTTTTTCCAGTGGTCATGTATGGATGTGAGAGTTGGACTGTGAAGAAAGCTAATCACCGAAGAATTGATGCTTTTGAACTATGGTGCTGGAGAAGACTCTTGAGAGTCCCTTGTACCGCAAGGAGATCCAACCAGTCCATTCTAAGGGAGATCGATCCTGGGTGTTCATTGGAAGGACTGACGCTAAAACTGAAACTGCAATACTTTGGCCACCTCATGCGACGAGTTGACTCACTGGAAAAGACTCTGATGCTGGGAAGGGTTGGGGGCTGGAGGAGAAGGGGACGACCGAGAATTAGATGGCTGGATGGCATCACCGACTCTGTGGACATGGGTTTGAGTGAACTCCGGAAGTTGGTGATGGACAGGGAGGTCTGGCGTGCTGTGATTCATGGGGTCGCTGAGAGTCGGACACAACTGAGCGACTGAACTGAACTGAACTGACTGATAGACTTAAATCCAAAAATGTTAGCGTTCCATCATACAACCCCATTTAGATACAGAAGACTTTGAGACTCCTGTTCTTTCCTACAGGTCTTTTAAGTTGCAGATATACCAAGGGTAGGTAGCAGCAAGCTCGACTGTCTTTTCAGTTGGAACCATCTCATGGGACTGCATTATCATCAGCTGCCCCAAATTCTTACCAAGTGCTAGTTACTGAACATAACACTTTGCAGTTTAAAAAAAACTGTTGTAAATGTTTCTCTCTGTTCCTCTTAGCAATCCTTTGTGATGCATGAGTCTTCTAATCATCTGGTTTGAGGAAAACAAAAGCAGGGCATTTATAGTGCAAAAATGGCCTGAATTCAAATTTCCTGATGTTAACTTATAGCTATTATTTACTTTGTCAAATTATTAACACTTTTGAAGCTATTTGAGGATTTGAGATACACAGAGAAGACAAGGAAGGAGATTTTAAACAAGAAGGTATGCAGGACACACTCCAAATAATGATTTAAGTGGCCTCATTTCTAAAGTCAGTCCTGATTGAATTACCCATTCACTATAATATTTAGAAATAATTTAAAGCATTTAATATTTTCCACTTTATTAGTATACAAATATATTCACTTCATATAATAACTTAATATCTTTACTCATGGGTAGAGTGTGTTTATAGTTTATTACGGTTAAGATTGCCCTTGGAAATTGTATGGAAAATTATTGTAATCAAATTATTCTTTAAGTTATTTTATTTTTATATATTTTGAATAGCTGTAAAATTTCATTTCTGTTTGCCAATAATGAACTTTTGTTAATTAAACCATATAATCACTATAAGATTTAAAAAGATATCTCAGAAATTATAGATGTCTATCGACCATATTATATATTTTTAATGTGCACTGAATTATTAATACCATTCATAAAAATATTGGAAATATCCAACTTTTAATTGACTTATATTACAAAGTTTTTGTGTTAATCAGTTGTTTGGAATTCAATTTTTCTTTAAAACTTGTCAGAAATATTGGCTAGAATCTAAAGATACCCTTCTAGAGTCTCTTAAGTCACAATTCACATGAGGGAAACAGAAAATAAATAATAAATGATCGAAGCCTGTAATATTTATAAATTAAAATTAGAGATTCATTCTAAACCTTAATGTGCATACACACATTTTTTGGTTTGTTTTTGGTTTTTTTGCCCTCAGGAATTGAACCACTGGCGACACATTAAGTACATATGACACTTTTGTTCATTTTTTGTGCTTTTTTAGTCTTTAATGTAACAAACTATTAATGCTAAACCAATTATTTGATAATCTTTCAGAATTAAAACAGCAAAATTATATTGCTAGATTTTTTTAAGGTTAAGAATTCATTTGGTGTAGAAACTACTAAACATGTCATACAGAGGTTTAAGGAGTCTTAGGCTGATAACAGAGATTTACCCTATTTACGAAGAGGGAAGGAGAAGGCAATGGCAACCCACTCCAGTACTCTTGCTGGAAAATCCCATGGGCGGAGGAGCCTGGTAGGCTGCGGTCCATGGGGTCGCAAAGAATCGGACACGACTGAGCGACTTCACTTTCACTTTCATGCATTGGAGAAGGAAATGGCAACCCACCCCAGTGTTCTTGCCTGGAGAATCCCAGGGACGGGGGAGCCTGGTGGGCTGCCATCTATGAGGTCGCACAGTCAGACACGACTGAAGCTACTTAGCAGCAGCAGCAGCAGCAACGAAGAGGTAAATCACTGAACCTCTGACCTGTCATTGTGTTTAGCGCAGTTTCAAGTATGTTAAGAGTAAAATAGTATCTGATCCAACTATAATTTTTCTCAAATTTTAGGATGCATATTTTTCATTTTCTAAGATTTCTGAAGAAGAAGTTAATTTTAGAGGCAAGATTTCTTCCTTAATGGTATATAAAATTATGACCCATCATAAACTACCTCAGATTTGATGAACTAAAATGTTATAAAATGTTGAAATTACCCATATTTGTAATATTTTTTATTATCACAACTAAAATAATGAGACTTTAGAATATACTGTAATAAATTAAAAAGTTTTTTGTTTATTTAGCTGTACCAGGCATGTGGGATGTGGCATGTAGGATCTTCAGTTGTGGCTTGTGGGATCTAGTTCCCTGACCAGGGATTGAACCAGAGCCCCCTGCTTTGGAAGCCACTGGACCACGAGGGAAATCCCTAGAGTATATTGTTGCCAATTAATAAGCATATATTTCAACACCTACTTACTTTTGGCTCAGAGATTTCATGACAAGCAAGCTTTAATGGGGACACAAGTCATGATATTAGACCTGCAATTGAGAAACCAGGGCTACAAACGCCCAGTTAAAGCAGACTGATTGATGAGAAAAGGCTGGAGTGCCAATTCTATGTCAATGAGAAGAAAGAACAGAGAGAATTAAAAGACTCAAAGGTAAATTCTGAACAGGATACAGAAATGCAGAATTCAATCATAAATGACAATGTCAACATCTATCTCTCTCTCTTTAGGGGAAAATTGCAGTGAGGCTGCTAAAATTCTCTATTGTTCATCAATTATTCATTGCAATTTCCTTTCCAAAAGTGAGTTCAGTTCAGTTCAGTTCAGTTCAGTCGCACAGTCGTGTCCGACTCTCCGCGACCCCATGAATCACAGCATGCCAGGCCTCCCTGTCCATCACCAACTCCCGGAGTTCACTCAAACTCATGTCCACAGAGTCGGTGATGCCATCCAGCCATCTCATTCTCTGTCGTTAGGTAAGGACAAATTTGGAGAAGACTTGTACAGGCATTACAGCAGATCTCTATTAATTCCTGAAATTTTCCTTCTTACTATATCATTCCTGTACTTCAATGTGGATTTGCTCTGAACTCAAAAAAACAAAACTACTCAAAAACTGACTAGACTGAGGTGGGGTCCACATTCCTCTATTAAAAGAATTGGCTCCACCCTCAAAAATATACACTTAAGCTTCTTGTATTATTTGCTTCAAAGATTTAATTAAAGATGGCTTGTCAGGTGTGGTTTCTTTTTGATATATTTCATATTTCTTGTCCTTCAAGCTTCTTAAGATGTTGTCTGTGCGTGGGCATGCTAAGTCACTTTAAGCATTTCCAACTCTTTGTGACCCTATGTACTGTAGCCACCCCCACCCCCCACCCCCACCCCCCACACACAGGCTCCTCTGTCCACGGGATACTCCAGGCAAGAATACTGGAGTGGGTTGCCATGCCTTCCTCTAGGGGATCTTCCTGATCCAGGGATTGAAACTGCAACTCTTATGTCACCTGCCCTGGGACGTGGGTTTTACCACTTGTGCCACCTGGGAAGATCCAAGATACTGTTGTCTATATGCAGCATAAAGCTGTTTTTATTTCCACTTACAAAAAACAGATTCAGACTAGGAGTCAAATTAAGTAGAAATTGTAAGAAATTCCCTTGAAATTTCTCTGAAATTTATAAGTGAGTAGAGGAAATAAAAAATATAAGATGTTAAAATTTGGCTTCTAACTTTCACATTGTTGCCCAAATGGGTTAATCCAGTCCCAGCAATGTTTTTTGTTTTTTCCCTCTGGCTGAAATCTAAGGTCCCAGACTATGGGTTAAATGTTTGCTCTGACCATTTTTACAGAACTAAATATTGAGTATATCATGTATGACTCCAGTTGTAAACTGATGTATTGCTATGGACACATTAAAATGATTCGGCATATCAGTATATAGGTTTTTTTCTTTTTGAGTTGTAGTTGACTTGCAATACTATGTCAGTTTAAGGTGAACAGCAAAGTGATACGTGTGTGTGTATATATATATATATATATAATAATTTTTTCAGATTATTTTCCATTTCAGGTTATTATAAAGTATTTCTAAGTCATTGTTGTTTGTTTGTTTTTATGTATAATAGCTTGTATATGTTAATCTCATATTTGTCCATATTGTCTTCCTTCTCCCTTTTGTACCATGTTTGTTTTCTATTACTTTGAGTCTATTTCTTTTCTCTATATAGATTCATTTGTATTATTTTGTAGATACCACATAAAAGTGATATATACTTATATTTCTCTGTCTGACTCACTTCATTAGGTATACTATTTTCTAGGTATATCAGTTTTGTTGCAAATAGGAATATTTCATAATTTAATATGGCTGAATAATATTTCATGGTGTGTGTGCATGTCTTTTTGTGTGTGAATATATATATCACTTATTCTTAAGTTAATCATCTGTTGATGGGAATTTGGGTTGCTGCCAACTCTTGGAAATTGTAAATAATATGAACATTAGGGAGCATGTGTCTTTTCAAATTAGAGTTTTCCTTTTATCCAGATTACTGGATCATAGCATAAGTGTATTTTTAAATTTTTAAGGAAAAACTATGCTGTTGTCCCTAATGACTGCAACTATTTGCATTCTTTCCAACAGCATAGGAGTGTACCCTTTTCTCCAAACCCTCTGCAGCATTTATTATTTATAGACATTTTGATACTGGTTGTTCTGACCTACTTGAGGTGATACCTCATAGTAGTTTTGATTTGCCTTTCCAAAGAAGAAAGCCTTCCTCAGCAATCAATGCAAAGAAATAGAGGAAAACAACAGAACAGGAGAGACAAGAGATCTCCTAAAAAAAATTAGAGATACCAAGGGAAGATTTCATGCAAAGATGGGCTCGATAAAGGACAGAAATGGTATAGACATAACAGAAGCAGAAGATATTAAGAAGAGGTGGCAAGAATACACAGACGAACTGGACAAAAAATATTTTCATGACCAAGATAATCACAAAGGTGTGATCACTCACCTAGAGCCAGACATCTTGGAATGTGAAGTCAAGTGGGCCTTAGAAAGCATCCCTATGAACAAAGCTAATGGAGGTGATGGAATTCCAGTTGAGCTATTTCATATCCTGAAAGATAATGCTGTGAAAGTGTTTCACTCAATATGCCAGCAAATTTGGAGAACTCAGCAGTGGCTACAGGACTGGAAAAGTTCAGTCTTCATTCCTATCCCAAAGAAAGGCAATGCCAAAAAATGCTCAAACTACCACACAATTACACTTATGTCACATGCTAGTAAAGTCATGCTCAAAATTCTCCAAGCCAGGCTTCAGCAATATGTGAACTGTGAACTTTCAGTTGTTCAAGCTGGTTTTTGAAAAGTCAGAGGAATCAGATATCAAATTGCCAACATCTCCTGGGTCATGGAAAAAGAAACAGTTCCAGACAAACATCTATTTCTGCTTCATTGACTATGCCAAAGATTTTGACTGTGTTGATCACAACAAACTGTGGAAAATTCTGAAAGAGATGGGAATACCAGACCACCTGACCTGTCTCTTGAGAAACCTGTATGCATTCAGGAAGCAGCAGTTAGAATTGGACATGGAACAACAGACTGGTTCCAAATAGGAAAAGAAGTGTGTCAAGGTTGTATATTGTGACCCTGCTTATTTAACTTCTATGTAGTGTACATCATGAGGAACACTGGGCTGGAAGAAGCACAAGCTGGAATCAAGATTGCCAGGAGAAATATCAATAACCTCAGACAGGCAGATGACACCACCCTTATGGCAGAAAGTGAAGAAGAACTCAAAAGCCTCTTGATGAAAGTGAAAGAGGAGAGTGAAAAGTTTGGCTTGAAGCTCAGCATTCAGAAAACTAAGATCGTGGCATCAGGTCCCATCACGTCATGGGAAATAGATGGGGAAACAGTGGAAACAGTATCAGACAAGTTTTTTGGTCTCCAAAATCAATGCGGATGCTGATTTCAGCCATGAAATGAAAAGACGCTTACTCCTTGGAAGGAAAATTATGATCAACCTGTATAGCATATTAAAAAGCAGAGACATTACTTTGCCAGCAGAGGTCCGTCTAGTCAAGGCTATGGTTTTGACAGTGGTCACATATGGATGTGAGAGTTGAACTGTGAAGAAAGCTGATCGCCAAAAATTTGATGCTTTTGAACTGTGGTGTTGGAGAAGACTTTTGAGAGTCCCTTGGACTGCAAGGAGATCCAGCCAGTCCATTCTGAAGAAGATTAGTCCGGGGTGTTCATTGGAAGGACTGATGCTAAACCTGAAGCTGCAATACTTTGGCCATCTCATGCGAAGAGTTGACTCACTGGAAAAGACTCTGATGCTGGGAGAGATTGGGGGCAGGAGGAGAAGGGGATGACAGAGAATGGGATATCTGGATGGCATCACCGACTCGATGGACATGAGTTTGAGTGAACTCCAGGAGTTGGTGATGGACAGGGAGGCCTGGTGTGCTGTGATTTACGGGGTCGCAAAGGGTCCAACACGACTGAGCGACTCAACTGAACTGAACAGAACTGATGGCAGTTCTATTTCCAGTTTTTTAAGGACTCTCCACACTGTTCTCCATAGTGGCTCTAGCATGAAAAAAAGAGGATAACTCCATTGCACCATAAAACGCAAATATGAAGGTTGAAAAATGTAGGCGGAATAAACAGTGTGATTTAAGAGAAGAAAGAAAAAATTCTCAAGTTTGTCATTCATCTTGGTTGTGCAGTGTGCCACCATGAATGGGATTGGATTAGTGTCCTGTGATGTTTTCTTGGTTGGGGTTGGAGTGTGTCTGTGTTCTGGTTGATGGAGCTGGATCTTGTCTCTCTGAAGGGCAGCACAGTGTCCAGTAGTAAATTTGGGTGTCTGTATGGGTTCAGTATGATTTGGGGCAGTCCTCCTGGCTTTAGCTGTGTTAGTCAGTCATTTCAGTCCCTCAGTCGTGTCCGACTCTTTGCGACCCCATGAATAACAGCAAGCCAGGCCACCCTGTCTGTCACCAACTCCCAGAGTTCACTCAAACTCATGTCCATCGAGTCGGTGATGACATCCTGCCATCTCATTCTCTGTCCTCCCCTTCTCCTCCCGCCCCCAGTCTCTGCTTTTCAATATGCATTCTAGGTTGGTCATAACTTTCCTTCGAAGGAGTAAGCATCTTTTAATTTCATGGCTGCAATCAGCATCCACAGTGTTTTTGGAGCCCAAAAAATAAAGTCTGACACTGTTTCCACTGTTTCCCCATCTATTTCCCATGAAGTGATGGGACAAGATGCCATGATCTTTGTTTTCTGAATGTTGAGCTTCAAGCCAACCTTTTCAGTCTCCTCTTTCACTTTCATCAAGAGGCTTTTTAGTTCCTCTTCACTTTCTGCTGTAAAGGTGGTTTCATCTGCATATCTGAGGTTACTGATATTTCTCCTGGCAATCTTGATTTCAGCTTGTGCTTCTTCCAGCCCAGTGATCCTCATGATGTACTCTGCATACAAGTTAAATAAGCAGGGTCACAATATACAACCTTGGCGTACTCCTTTTCCTATTTGGAACCAGTCTGTTGTTACATGTCCAGTTCTAACTCTTGCCTCCTGACCTGCACACAGTTTTCTCAAGAGTCAGGTCAGGTGGTCTGGTATTCCCATCTCTTTCAGAATGTTCCACAGTTAATTGTGATCCACACAGTCAAAGGCTTTGGCATAGTCAATGAAGCAGAAGTATATGTTTTCTGAAACTCTCTTGCTTTCTCTATGATCCAGTGGATGTTGGCAATTTGATCTCTGGTGCCTCTGCCTTTTCTAAAACCTGCTTGAACATCTGGAAGTTCACGGTTCACATATTGCTGAAGCCTGGCTTGGAGAATTTTGAGCATGATTTTACTAGCGTGTGAGATTAGTGCAACTGTCCAGTAGTTTGAGCATTCTTTGGCATTGCCTTCCTTTGGGATTGGAATGAAGACTGACCTTTTTCAGTCCTGTGGCCACTGCTGAGTTTTCCAAATGTTCTGGCATATTGAGTGCAGCACTTTCAAAGCATCATCTTTCAGGATTTGAAATTCTATCACCTCCACTAGCTTTGCTCGTAGGGATGCTTTCTAAGGCCCTCTTTACTTCACATTCCAAGATGTTTGGCTCTAGGTGAGTGATCACTCCATCATGATTATCTTGGTTGTGAAGATCTTTTTTGTCCAGTTCGTCTGTGTATTCTTGCCACCCCTTTTTAATATCTTCTGCTTCTGTTAAGTCCATACCATCTCTGTCCTTTATTGAGCCCATCTTTGCATGAAATATTCCCTTGGTATCTCTAATTTTCTTGACAAGATCTCTTGTCTTTCCTATTCTGTTGTTTTCCTCTATTTTTTGCATTGATTGCTGAGGAAGGCTTTCTTATCTCTCCTTGCTATTCTTTGGAACTCTGCGTTCAGATGCTTATATCTTTCCTTTCCTCCTTTGCTTTTCGCTTCTCTTCTTTTCACAGCTATTTGTAAGGCCTCCTCAGGGAGCCATTTTGCTTTTTTGCATTTCTTTCCCATGGGGATAGTCTTGGTCCCTGTCTCCTGTACAATGTCACGAACCTCCGTCCATATTTTTGCAGTCACATTGAAGTGGCCTCTTAGCATATCCTTAGTGCCTGGTACTTGCCCCTGGAATATTTCCTGGAGTTTCTGCCCCTTGTGCCTGCCCTCTGTTATGCAGAAATCTGAGTGCCCTGCAGAAATTTGTTTGCGCCTCTATTTTAGCCCTCTGGGCCTGTCCTCTGTGCACTTCTCTAAGTTCCCCGAACCTGATGTCTGGTTGGGGCAAAGGTCTCTGAGCTGCTTATGGGCTGAGAAGTGAAACATTTTCTATATTCTACCATGTAGGTCCCTGCTTTGCCCAGCTTTCTGAGATCCCTCTCTCCTCCTTGGTCCCACCTGTAGGAAGCTTCCGAATACATGGGAACTCTCTTCCTCTTTCACAACTTCCTCCCTCCCTCCCTCAGGGCAAAAGCTCCCATCCTGAAGTTCTCTGTCTCTTCCCCTTTCATATTTCCATCCTCTGTCCTAACTCCTTCCAGAAAGTTTAACCTGTACCCCCCAACCAACATTCCAGAGGCCTGGTGTCTTCTGCTGTTGCTTTTTAGTAGTTGTTCCATATCTTGATGAGTATTTTATGTCTTTGTGGGGAGGCTGGCCATTTCCCTCTCTTATTCCTCTGCCATCTTCTTCTGCCTCTCAGCATTCCACATTTCAATCTATTTTTATTCAAAAACAAACTAGTCTTTTTGGCAAATTTGATTATATCACAAACTAGATTCCCTAAAACCTAGGGAAATAGAATTTTATTCTATTTAGAATAAATATTTCATTTACAATATTTAGAAAATATTCTGTTTATTATTTAATAGATATTCAATTGATAATAGATATTTAACATTTAATTTTATATTAGTTATTATTTATTTAATGGAATATTAAAATGTTCTATTTAGAAAGAATAGAATAAAATCTAGTAGAATAAAAAAATAGAATAAATAAATTTAGAAATTTATTCTCTTATTGTTCTAGAGACTAGAATTCTGAAATCAAGGGGCCAGCAGGACTGTGATCCCTCTAAGATTCTGGGTAGAATCCTTCCTTGCCCATTTCTAGCTTCTGGATGTGGCTGATAGTCCTTGACTTGCAGCTGCACCATTTCTATCTCTTCTTCTGAGGATACATGGAATTCTCCCTGTGGATTCTCTTACAAACATATTGGATTATGTCCTACCCTAATGACCTCATCTTACCTTGATTACATATGTAAAGACCCTGTTTCCAAATAATGTCACATTTATAAGATCCCAGAGTGATATGTTCAACATTTTTGAGGGAACAAAATTCAACCTACAGCAACTGTTTTATGGAAGTGTTTTCTAAATCAGAAGCATTATGTATGATTATTTAACTCTAATTCATTTATTACTATTTTTTGCAAGTGATAAAAAGTCTGAAAGATACTTTATTTTGAATGAAGTATCATCTTGAATTTAAGAGGGAGAAAGGTAAGATTTTGATTCACTGAGGAAGCTTTGATATTTGTGAAAGCTTTACTTAATTGAAAAGTCATGGTTGTAAAGTCCGTCATATAATGAAACTTTTGCTTTTGTTATTTGTTCGGACTAACAGCACTTTACTAAAACATATTAAAAGTATATTCAACAGGATTTTTCAAGGTTCTGGTTATCATCAACATGGAGTTTTATGTTGCATTCCAGGACAAATCTTACAAAGCCTAGAATTTATGTAAATTGGCCAATGAGGAAGAAGGTCCCTAAAGTGAAAGTAGATTCCAAAACTGATTTAAATGGTTGAATATGTTAATTTCACATTTTTTCTTTAAAAGCAGGAGAGAAAAAATTCCCTCAACAATCACTTCATGGACAGAATTATTTATGGAGGTCATATCCACCCCAGTCTTCTCGTTATACCAAGTTCATGGAACTGGACACCCTGGGCATCAGATATTTTTTCTCATGTCCATGATCACTGATCCTGGGGATAATACCAGGCAAACTCTTACAAATGCAGGGTAAATCTTAAGGCCACTGTAAATATATGAATATATCAGCAAGAATCCATGTGCTAGGTCGCTTCAGTCGTGTCAGACTCTGTATGACCCCATGGACTGTAGCCCCCCAGGCTTCTCCGTCAAAGGGCTTCTCCAGGCAAGAATACTGAAGGGGATTACCATCCCCTTCTTCAGTAGTAATCCATGCTGCTGCTGCTGCTGCTAAGTCACTTCAGTCGTGTCCGACTCTGTGTGACCCCATAGACGGAAGCCCACCAGGCTCCCCAGTCCCTGGGATTCTCCAGGCAAGAACACCGGAGTGGGCTGTCATTTCCTTCTCCAATGTGTGAAAGTGAAAAGTGAAAGTGAAGTTACTCAGTCGTGTCCAACCCTTAGCGACCCCATGGACTGCAGCCCATCAGTCTTCTCCATCCTTTGTAAAATTGCAAATTAAAGTTGCAATAATGAGCAAAAAAAAGTTGTTACTTATGAGCAAGCAATGGCACTTAGGGGCCTCATCATGTTTACGATGTTCACTCCTCACAGCAGCCTCTTGAACAAACACTTATGATTCCAAATTTTAGGTAAGGTTGAATTGTACTAGCATTATGCATACACTTTTAATACATTTCATTAATTTTAGCCCATGGACTGGAGTGTATTCATTTATTTTAATTTAAATCATGGTAGATTGTTATATAATTATAGAAAGCAACAGCAGTTCAAAGTAGTTTTACCCTGAAGAATCCGTTTGACACATTTTGCCACAAGCTTTAAAGAATCATAGAAATCCTCATTTGAATGGAGCTTGAAGTTCTGCTCATGTAAATTTTCAGCCAGTGCTCCATAAAAGTTTAAATAAATTCAGTACTTTCTTTCATTAGTAAGGTAAAAACAATTCTGCTAGCAGTTAGGTGATGAGCAGGGGACCTATAATTCAAATAAAAACCAACTTTCAAGATTATACTATGATTTAAATTTTAAAACATATTAAATTTTACCAAATAATGACATTCAAGACAAATTACACAAAATCAAATTTTTCTAAATCATCTCATTCAGACCTATCAGATCCCAAAATGATTGAAAAACCAATACCTAACACACTCATGTGTTTTTAGTAGTTCCTTAGTTTATAAATTCTGCTAATTACCCTCATTTGATGGTTTATCTAGTTGTGTAGTGTCACTTGCAACAAGAAGTTTAAGTTACCTAATTTTGCTTAATTGTAGTAAAATTCCTAGTGGTCATAGGCTGTAATAATATAATGGCAAGAATAATTATAAGCACAATATTTTCATAGAGTGAAAGAGCATTTCATCTGAGTAGTATCTGCCTCATTAACTTAACTGACTTCAGCCTACTCATCATGGAACATCTTTCCTTCTTTAAACTGAAAGTGTTTAAACTGAAAGTGTTATTCAATCAGTCATGTCCTACTCCTTGCGACCAAACGGACTGTAACCTACCAGGCGATGTAATTCTCCAGGCAAAGGAATGGGTACCCATTCCTTTCTCCAAGGGATCTAGATTGTCACAGAAGGCTGGATTAGGGTTCCCTGCTCATACAGCAAATTCCCATTGGCTATCTATTTTAAATATGGTAATGTATACGTTTCAATGCTACTCTCTTAAATCATCCCACCTTCTTTTTCCCCCACTGTGTCCAAAAGTTGATTCTTTATGTCTGTATCTCCTTTGCTACTCTGCAATGGGATCATCAGTATCATCTTTCTATATTCCATATATATGTGTGTGCAATATTTGTTTTTCTCTTTCTGACTTACTTCACTCTGTATAATAGGCTCTATATTCGTCTTTTTTATCCATTCATCTGTCTATGGACATCTAGGTTGCTTCCATGTCCTAGCTATTTAAATAGTGCTGCGATGAACATTGAGGTACATGTGTCCTTTTCAATTATGGTTTCCTCAGGTTATATGCCCAGTAGTGAAATTGTTGGGTCATATGGCAGTTTTTAGCGTAACTGGTTGGGGCATAGGCTTGGGTTACTGTAATATTGAATGGTTTGCCGTGGAAACAAACAGAGATCATTCTGTCGTTTTTGAGACTTTATCCAAATACTGCATTTCGGACTCTTTTGATGACCATGATGGCTACTCTATTTCTTCTAAGGGATTCCTGCCCACAGTAGCAGATATAATGGTCATCTGAGTTAAATTCACCCATTCCAGTCCATTTTAGTTCACTGATTCCTAGAATGTCTACGTTCACTCTTGCCATCACCTGTTTGACAACTTCCAGTTTGCCCTAATTCATGGACCTAACATTTCAGGTTCCTATGCAATATTGCTCTTTACAGCATCAGACCTTGCTTCTATCACCAGTCACATCCACGACTGGGTATTGTTTTTACTTTGGCTCCATCCCTTCATTCTTTCTGGAGTTATTTCTCCACTGATCTGTAGCATATTGGCCACCTACCGACCTGGGAAATTCCTCATTCAGTATCCTACCATTTTGCCTTTTCATGGGGTTTTCAAGGCAAGTATACTGAAGTGGTTTGCAGTCTCTTCTCCAGTGGACCACATTCTGTCAGACTTCTCCACCATGACTGGCCTGTCTTGGGTAGCTCCACATGGCATGGCTTAGTTTCATTGAGTTAGACAAGGCTGTGGTCCGTGTGATCAGATAGACTAGTTTTCTGTGATTATGATTTCAGTGTGTCTGCCCTCTGATGACCTCTCGCAATACCTACCGTCTTATTTGGGTTTCTCTTACCTTGGTCATGTTGTATGTCTTCAAGGCTGCTTCAGCAAAGCACAGCCGCTTTACCTTACCTTGGACAAGGGGTATCTCCTCACTGCTGCCCTTCCTGACCTTGAACGTGGAGTAGATCCTCTCGGCCCTCCTGAGCCCACGCAGCCGCTGCCACTTGAACATGGGGTAGTTCCTCTTGGCCACTGGCCCTGATCTCGGGCATGTGGTAGCTCCTCTCAGCCGCTGCCCCTGGCCTCAGGGGTCAGGTAACTCCTCTCGGCCATGGCCCATGGCCCTGGGCATGGGGTAGCTCCTTTCGGCCGCCACCCCTGGCCTTGGATGTGGGGTAGCTCCTCTCGGCCACCGCCCTTCCAAGGTACACCATTCAATATCACAGTAACCCAAGCCTATGCCCCAACCAGTAATGCTGAAGAAGTCGAAGTTGAATGGTTCTATGAAGATCTACAAGACCTTTTAGAACTAACACTCAAAAAAGATGTCCTTTTCATTATAGGGGACTGGAATGCAAAAGTAAGAAGTCAAGAAACATCTGGAGTAACAGGCAAATTTGGCCTTGGAGCACAGAATGAAGCATGGCAAAGGCTAATAAAGTTTTGCCAAGAGAATGCACTGGTCATAGCAAACAAAGTCTTTCAACAAAACAAGAGAAGAATCTACAGGTGGACATCAAGAGATGGTCAACACCGAAATCAAATTGATTATATTCTTTGCAGCCAAAGATGGAGAAGCTCTATACAGTTAGCAAAAACAAGACCAGGAGCTGACTGTGGTTCAGATCATGAACTCCTTATTGCCAAATTCAGACATAAATTGATGAAAGTAGGGAAAACCACGAGACTGTTCAGATATGACCTAAATCAAATGTATTATGATTATACAGTGGAAATGAGAAATATATTTAAGGGACTAGATCTGATAGATAGAGTTCCTGATCAACTATGGACAGAGGTTCATGACATTGTACAGAAGAGAGGCACCAAGACCATCCCCATGGAAAAGAAACGCAAAAAAGCAAAAAGGCTGTCTGAGGAGGCCTTACAAATAGCTGTGAAAAGAAGAGAAGCAAAAAGCAAAGGAGAAAGGGAAAGATATCAGTATCTAAATGCAGAGATCCAAAGAATAGCAAGGAGAGATAAGAAAGTCTTCCTCAGCTATCAATGCAAAGAAATACAGGAAAACAACATAATAGGAAAGACAAGAGATCTCTTCAAGAAAATTAGAGATATCAAGGGAACATTTCATGAAAAGATGGGCTCGATAAAGGACAGAAATGGTTTGGCCTAACAGAAATAGAAGATATTAAGAAAAGGTGACAAGAATACACAGAAGAACTGGACAAAAAAGATCTTCACGACTCAGATAATTACGATGGTGTGATCACCTACCTAGAGCCTGACTCTTGGAATGTGAAGTCACGTGGGCCTTAAAAACATCCCTACGAACAAAGCTAGTGGAGGTGATGGAATTCCAATTGAGCTATTTCAAATCCTAAAAGATGATGCGGTGAAAGTGCTGCACTCAATATGCCAGCAAATTTGGAAAAGTCAGCAGTGGCCACAGGACTGGAAAAGGTCAGTCTTCATTCCAATCCCAAAGGAAGGTAATGCCAAAGAATGCTCAAACTACCGCACAATGGCACTCATCTCACACGCTAGTAAAGTCATGCTCAAAATTCTCCAAGCCAGGCTTCAGCAATATGTGAACCATGAACTTCCAGATGTTCAAGCAGGTTTTAGAAAAGGCAGAGGCATCAGAGATCAAATTGCCAACATCCGCTGGATCATGGAAGAAACAAGAGAGTTTCAGAAAAACATCTATTTCTGCTTCATTGATTGTGCCAAAGCCTTTGACTGTGTGGATCACAATAAACTGTGGAACATTCTGAAAGTGATGGGAATACCATACCACCTGACCTGCCTCTTGAGAAACCTATATGCAGGTCAGGAAGCAACAGTCAGAACTGGACATGGAACAACAGACTGGTTCCAGTTAGGAAAAGGAGTACTTCAAGTCTGTATATTGTCACCCTGCTTATTTAACTTATATGCAGAGTACATCATGAGGAACGCTGGGCTGGAAGAAGCACAAACTGGAATCAAGATTGCTGGGAGAAATATCAATAACCTCAGATATGCAGATGACACCACCCTTATGGCAGAAAGTGAAGAGGAACTCAAAAGCCTCTTGATGAAAGTGAAAAAGGAGAGTGAAAAAGTTGGCTTGAAGCTCAACATTCAGAAAACAAAGATCATGGCATCTGGTCCCATCACTTCATGGGAAATAGATGGGGAAACAGTGGAAACAGTGTCAGACTTTATTTTTCTAGGTTCCAAAATCCCTGCAGATGCTGATTTCAGCCACGAAATTAAAAGCCGTTTACTCGTTGGAAGGAAAGTTATGACCAACCTAGACAGCATATTAAAAACAGAGAGATTACTTTGCCAACAAAAGTCCGTCTAGTCAAGGCTATGGTTTTTCCCGTGGTCGTGTATGGATGTGAGATTTGGACTGTGAACAAAGCTGATCACCGAAGAATTGGTGCTTTTGAACTGTGGTGCTGGAGAAGACTCTTGAGAGTCCCTTGGACTGCAAGGAGATCCAACCAGTCCATTGTAAAGGAGATCAATCCTGGGTGTTCATTGGAAGGATTGATGTTTAAGCTGAAACTCCAACACTTTGGCCACCTCATGTGATGAGTTGACTCCCTGGAAAAGACTCTGATGCTGGGAGGTATTGGGGGCAGTAGGAGAAAGGGATGACAGAGAATGAGGTAGCTGGATGGCATCACCGACTCAATGGACGTGAGTTTGAGTGAACTCCGGGAGCTGGTAATGAACAAGGAGTCCTGGCGTGCTGTGATTCATGGGGTCGCAAGGAGTTGGACATGACTGAGCGACTGACCTGAACTGAAATAAAGTATTATTTTGCATTATTATGATGCTTTTCTATTAATTCTGCCACTACTGTTAACTTTGCGTAAGTTGCCTAATATTTACAGATCTTAGTTTTCCCATGGGTTTTTTGTATGTGGTAAGTTCATTGGAGGGACTGATGCTAACGCTGAAACTGCAATACTTTGGCCACCTCATGCGACGAGTTGACTCAGTGGAAAAGACTCTGATGCTGGAAAGGTTGGGGGCGGGAGGAGAAGGGGACGACCAAGAATGAGATGGCTGGATGGCATCACCGACTCTGTGGACATGAGTTTGAGTGTACTCCGGGAGTTGGTGATGGACAGGGAGGCCTGGCGTGCTGTGATTCATGGGGTCGCGGAGAGTCGGACACGACTGAGCGACTGAACTGAACTGAACTGAACTGAAGTATCATCTTTGGAGTCAGAATTTATTATTCAGTTTTGAAAATCTGTCTTGTGCCAAGCACTGTATCCACTGGTGGGAAAGCAAAGTGCAGAACTTCTTAATTAGTGAACAGTTCATGGCCTAATAACAGTTAGGACACAAAAGTCATATGGTTATTTTAAATAATGCTAAAAGACTGGTTTGTCTTGATGATTGAAAAGATCCAAGATTTCAAATGTTTTCTTTGCAGAATTTTTTCAGACTAAATTTCTGTGTTTAATTACTGTAAGTGCAACTAAATGTAAGACATTTTAAAAGTTGGAATAAGGAAAGAGATTACAGGAATGTGGAAAAAATATTCAGATTGTTATTTCATACATTTTCCTGTTTTTAAAATTAAATTCAAATTATATTTTTTCACTTTTAGTGATATGCATGTGTGTTGCATGCAAAAATATGGATTGGAGCAACACACATATTTCTCTTATCTAAAATAAATAAATGACGAAAATAGAAAATTAAACAAAATTTA
The DNA here is from genome assembly GCF_049115385.1 of Moschus berezovskii. Classification (NCBI taxonomy): domain Eukaryota; kingdom Metazoa; phylum Chordata; class Mammalia; order Artiodactyla; family Moschidae; genus Moschus; species Moschus berezovskii. The sequence goes on along the minus strand of NC_142482.1, from coordinate 12,178,677 downwards.
GCTAACTTGGCATAAAATTTTGGTTAAAGCAAGACAGGTGAAATTAGTCATTATGGTTGTATGGTTTCTGGCATTTGCCTGTTATTTGGTGGTATCAAAGTAGAAGGAAAAATTCTTTTATACAGAATAATGTAGAATAAAAAGTTTATTTCCACATTCTAAGACATGAAGATAAGAATTCTATTGATTCTTTAGAATAATACTTGAACGATATAACACTATTTTTTTTCTATGTAAAACATGAAAGGTGAGATATCTTAATTCAGAAGCTAGAAGTCTATTAGTTCAGTGATATCAGAACTTAGAGTAAGAAACGTAGCCCATGCTATGCATGAGGACACTTCAGTTTTAGTCATGTGCTTAATGTAAACTTTCAAAGAAGTGAAAGGGACAGTTTTCTGACATTTCAGTATCAGAACTGACAGAAATATGAAAACAAGGAGAAAATTGGTAGGTGTTAAGTGTGAAAATAAGTAAAACATCCAAGTAGAAAAAAGTAGATGGAACAAATGATATTGAAGCCAAGTATCATAAAACTTGCTGGCTCTAGATGTCCTTCGCTCTGTACTCACAGAGAACCTTCATTCATTGCACTTTAGATCATAATTTATAGTTTGACTCTATTCTCATTTATAGGTGATAAGTCACTCAGTCATGTCGAACTCTTTGTGACCTCATGGACTGTAGCCCACAAGGCTCCTCTGTCCATTGGATTTTTCAGGCTGGAATACTGGAGTTGGTTGCCATTTCTTCCTCCAAGGGATCATCCTAACCCAGGAACCAAACCCGAGTCTCCTGCATCTCCTGCATTGGTGGACAGATTCTTTAACACTGAACCACCTGAGAAAGCCCATTCTTATGTATAAGAGGCAGTTTAATGTAGCTAATTCTAAAACACTCCACATGTTTTAGAAGATTAACACAATTAACACATGTACAGCTGGGACAGATTCATATCAATGTATGGCAAAACAAATGCAATACTCCTAAATAATTAGCCTTCAATTAAAAATTTAAAAATAAATAAATAAAAGAGAATACAAAAAATGATTTGTATTCTTTGGTCAATATTTTCCCATATTTTTACAATCTACTTAAATTTGTCATAAATAGTATCTATTTAATAATCTATCTAAACTGTTATGTATATGAGCATTTATACAGTGGAAGTAAGAAACAGATTTAGGGAATTAGATCTGATAGATAGAGTGCCTGATGAACTCTGGATGGAATTTCGTGACATTGTACAGGAGACAGGGACCAAGACCATCCCCATGGAAAAAAAATTCAAAAAAGCACAATGGCTGTCTGAGGAGGCCTTACAAATAGCTATGAAAAGAAGAGAAGCGAAAAGCAAAGGAGAAAAGGAAAGATATAAGCATCTGAATGCAGAGTTCCAAAGAATAGCAAGGAGAGATAAGAAAGCCTTCCTCAGCAATCAATGCAAAGAAATAGAGAAAAACAACAGAATAGGAAAAACAAAAGGTCTCTTCAAGAAAATCAGAGATATCAAGGGAACATTTCATGCAAAGATAGGCTCAATAAAGGACAGAAATGGTATAGACCTAACAGAAGCAGAAGATATTAAGAAGAGGTGGCAAGAATACACAGAACTGTACAAAAAAGATCTTCACCACCAAGATAATCACTGTGGCGTGATCACTCACCTGGAGCCAGTCATCTAGGAACTTGAAGTCATGTAGGCCTTAGAGACCATCACTACGAACAAAACTAGTGGAGGTGATGGAATTCCAATTGAGCTATTTCAAATCCTGAAAGATGATGCTGTGAAAGTGCTGCACTCAATATGCCAGCAAATTTGGAAAACTCAGCAATGGCCACAGGACTGGAAAAGGTCAGTCTTCATTCCAATCCCAAAAAAAGGTAATGCCAAAGAATGTTCAAACTACCGCACAATTGCATTCATCTCACACTCTAGTAACGTCATGCTCAAAATTCTCCAAGCCAGGCTTTAGCAATATGTGAACCGTGAACTCCCAGATGTTCAAGCAGGTTTTAGAAAAGGCAGAGGCACCAGAGATCAAATTGCCAGCATTCGCTGGATCATAGAGAAAGCAGGAGAGTTCCAGAAAAACATATATTTCTGCTTCATTGACTGTGCCAAAGCTTTTGACTGTGTGGATCACAATAAACTGTGGAAAATTCTGAAAGAGATGAGAATACCAGACCACCTGACCTGCCTGTTGAGAAACCTGTATGCAGGTCAGGAAGCAACAGTCAGAACTGGACATGGAACAACAGACTGGTTCCAGTTAGGAAAAGGAGTACATCAAGGCTTTATATTGTCACCCTGCTTATTTATCTTATATGCAGAGTACATCATGAGAAATGTTGGGCTGGAAGAAACACAATCTAGAATCAAGATTGCCGGGAGAAATATCAGTAACCTCAGATATGCAGATGACACCACCCTTATGGCAGAAAGTGAAGAGGAACTCAAAAGCCTCTTGATGAAAGTGAAAGAGGAGAGTGAAAAGGTTGGCTTGAAGCTCAACATTCAGAAAACAAATATCATGGCATCTGGTCCCATCACTTCATGGGAAATAGATGGGGAAACAGTGGAATCAGTGTCAGACTTCATTTTTTGGGGCTCCAAAATCAATTAAGATGCTTATTTCAGCCATAAAATTAAACGACGCTGACTCCTTGGAAGGAAAGTTATGACCAACCTAGGTAGCATATTAAAAAGCAGAGACATTACTTTGCCAAGCAACGTCCGTCTAGTCAAGGCTATGGTTTTTCCTGTGGTCATGTATGGATGTGAGAGTTGGACTGTCAAGAAAGCTGATTGCCAAAGAATTGGTGCTTTTGAACTGTGGTGCTGGAGAAGACTCTTGAGACTCCCTTGGACTGCAAGGAGATCCAACCAGTCCATTGTATAGGAGATCAATCCTGGGTGTCATTTGGAAGGACTGATGCTAAAACTGAAACTCCAATACTTTGATCACCTCATGCGACAAGTTGGCTCACTGGAAAAGACTCTGATGCTGGGAGGGATTGGGGGCAGGAGGTGACGGGGACGACAGAGAATGAGATGGCTGGATGGCATCACCAACTCGATGGACATGACTTTGAGTGAACTCCGGAAGCTGGTAATCGGCAGCGAGGCCTGGCGTGCTGTGATTCATGGGGTCGCAAATAGTTGGCCACGACTGAGCGACTGAAGTGAACTGAACTGATTCTTCTTAATATGAATTTTTGAAATCCATGTTATAGATTTTTCTCTTATGATATTTTATAAAATTTCTTAACGACACAAAACTTTCTTTATAATACTTAAAAATATTCAATGACCAACACCTCAGGATTTCCTCCTTGTTTTATACAGCTGAAATCCTAGCTATAGTTTAAAAATTGCTGCAATTATTTGAAAAGATGAGGATATCAGACTAGGGTCTTGATGAGAATGTGTCACATTTGTCAGAAAAGTTTCTGAGGATGATATTTTCTGGGTACAGATGTGTAAGCTGACATTGGTTTGCAAAGCTTAATAAAAATTTTTTTGCAAACCATATTATTTTAGATATCAATACAACAATGGCTTTAGGTTTCTTTATTGATGTAACATCAGCTCAGAAGAAAGCAGAGCCTTAAGGTCAATGTTTTCTTAAGATATTTTGCTGGTAGTTATTCTATTTACTGGCTCAGACATTAGAATAGCTAAGTATTTCAGACTTATGTGTAGTAATATTCTTTTGCATGAAAAGTTGTCCAAGTTTCTAGCTAACCAAATGTCAAAGAATATACTTGGTCAGTAAACTAATTGGATAGCAAACTTCACTAAAAATTCTGAATGCAGCAATAGCTTTTTTTCAATTCTCACTGCCTTTAATGAGAAGCAGAAGAACAGATGCCACATTACTGTTCTGACAATTTGTTCTTTTGGTTTATTCTACCTGCACTGCCACCAACTCCATGAAAGGGCTACAGAAAAATTATTTGGTATTAGTACAGTTTGACTTCTGCAAATACGGTAAATAGGGACTAGTGCTTAATGTGAGACAATTGCTTCTCAGTTTACCTTTTTGTCCCCAGTGGAGTCGACTAGCTGCCATTTAAATAAGAAATATATTCCAGAAATTGCTATCAAAAAGTATTTATTTCAATCTCAGAAATGAAGAAATAGATGCTGCATTTAACAAGTTACTTTAAACACATTTTATGCCAAATTTAATTAAATTTTATTCAATTTTCTACTTTCCTTTCCTTCATTCGATTTAGAATAGAGAAATTTTTAATGCTGCTTCAATCTATATAGATATCATCAAAAGAGAAAAAATATATATTTAATTACAAAAACAGCTTAAATGCCATTCTGGATATTTTTCACATTTCTGAAATCTCTTCAGTTCAATTCAGTTCAGTCTCTCAGTCACGTCCGACTCTTTAAGTCCCCATGAATCACAGCAAGCCAGGTCTCCCTGTCCATCACCAACTCCCGGAATTCACTCAAACTCATGTCCATCGAGTCGATGATGCCATCCAGCCATCTCATTCTCTGTCGTCCCCTTCTCCTCCCGCCCCCAATCCCTCCCAGCATCAGAGTCTTTTCCAGTGAGTCAACTCTTCGCATGAGGTGGCCAAAGTATTGGAGTTTCAGCTTTAGCATCAGTCCTTCCAATGAACACCCAGGCCTGTTCTCCTTCAGAATGGACTGGTTGGATCTCCTTGCAGTCCAAGGGACTCTCAAGATTCTTCTCCAACACCACAGTTCAAAACCGTCAATTCTTCAGCAATCATCTTTCTTCACAGTCCATTTCTCACATCTATACATGACCACTGGGAAAACCATACCCTTGAATAGGCGGACCTTTGTTGGCAAAGTAATCTCTCTGCCTTTTAATATACTAGTCATAACTTTCCTTCCAAGGAGTAAGCGTCGTTTAATTTCATGGCTGCAATCAGCATCTGCAATGATTTTGGAGCCGAATAAAACAAAGTCTGACACTCTTTCCACTGTTTTTCCATCTATTTCCCACGAAGTGATGGGACCAGAAGCCATGATCTTTGTTTTCTGAATGTTGAGCTTCAAGCCAACCTTTTCACTCTCCTCTTTCACTTTCATCAAGAGGCCTTTGAGCTCCTCTTCACTTTCTGCCATAAGGGTGGTGTCATCTGCATATCTGAGGTTATTGATATTTCTCCTGGCAATCTTGATTCCAGCTTTTGCTTCTTCCAGCCCAGCGTTCCTCATGATGTACTCTGCATATAAGTTAAATAAGCAGGGTGCCAATATACAACCTTGATGTACTCCTTTTCCTATTTGGAACCAGTCTGTTGTTCCATCTCTTACTTCATTTCAAATCCCAACATGTCCCATTTTTCCTCTGGTTAGAAATATAGTACCTGAAACATAAAAATTCAGGCTTTAATTTATATCCAATGTAATCTTGCAAAGAATACATTTCTCATTTTTCATTATTTTATCCTTAATGAACACATACTCCAAATATCTGACTCTGGCAGTGGCTCCTTTAGTGACACTTTACCGTTACATTTAGTAGAAAATAGATCACGTCACTGAGAGAAATCACATTTGCCCTTTGGTCAGTACTTCTTTAGAAGCATAATGCTGAAGCTCCATTTCATTGTAATTACATTGACCTCTAGTTAATAAGCAAGCAACAAAAACTTCTTCAGTGGAACTATAATCTGAATTCTGGATATAATTTCACGTTTATAACTTAACATCACGTAAAATCTCAGTGGCATGTATTATCTTAGAGTGCATTTGAATACTATAAGTTACTATTAATGGATTGCATTACTTTCTGTATCTTTCTAGCAGGCTGGAACCAAAACTAGGTACTTAATGTGATTTTACTCTGGAAATAATTCTACCCTTAACTATTTAAGATAAATCAAACTATGCATAATTCTACCATTTACTTGACATATATATATATTTAAAATCATAAAGTGAATAAATTTGCCAGTGGAATATTCTTTCTCAAATAAGAGGCACTCAGAGTGATGATATGATACCTATTGACCATGCAGTTGCTTTATTTAAGTCACTGAATGGGAATGTAATTTGTTTTTCAAATCCCTTCTAATATGACCTTTGATTTAATATTGTTATCCGGTAGGAGTCTTCTGGCTAGGTTATTTATAGTGATCTCTTGTATCTTATTCACAAAATAGACTATCTTTTGTAAAAAAGGTATTTATCAGGTATGCAGAGTCTTTCATCCTGAATATATGACATGAGATAGAAAAGACAGCAAAATTATATTAAATTATATATATACATAATATATATAAATATATAATATATACATATAAATTATATAAATATAAATTATATTCATTTTAAAAATTAGAACTGTTAGAATCTAGCTACTTTAGAAGACAAAAGTGGAAAACCACTGGATCAAACCAACTTTTGAGATTCAAATGAATCTCACCCACATTTCCCCTTTGGTCAATCAGTATGTTTCTATTTTAAAAATAAGTTCACATATATTGTTTTTTAAGTTCCTCATATAAGCAATATCATATTTTTTTTGTCTTTGATTTGCTTCACTTAGTATGATAATCTCAAGATCCATCCATGTTGCTGCAAATGGTATTATTTCATCCGTTTTTAATGGCTAAGTAATATTCCATTCTATGTATGATCACATTTTCTTCATCCATTCATCTGTTAATGTCCATTTAGGTTGTTTCAATGACATGGCTATTGCAAACAGTGTTGCAACAAACTTTGGGATGCATGTATTTTGAACTACGTTTTGCTCTGGATATATGCCCCAGAGTGGGATTACTGAATCATATGGTACCTCTATTTATAGTTTTTATTATTATTATTTATTTTTAAATTGAAGGATAATTGCATAACAGAACTTTGTTTTCTGTCAAAGATCAAACATGAATCAGCCATAGGTGTACATCTGCCCCCTCCCTCTTGAACCTCCCTTCCACTTCCCTACCCATCCCACTCTTCTAGGTTGGTACAGAACCCCATTTGAGTTCCCTGAGACTTACAGCAAATTCCCATTGGTTCTCTTTTTTATATATGGTATGCAAGTTTCCATGTTACTGTCTCCATACATCTCACCCTCTCCTCTCCAACCCCATTACTATAAATATGTTCTCTATGTCTGTTTCTCCATTGCTGCCCTGCAAATAAATTCATCAGTACAATCTTTCTAGATCCCATATATATGTGTTATTACAGGATATTTGTCTTTCTCTTTCTGACTTAACTTCACTCTGTACAATAGGTGCTAGGTTCGTCCTCCTCATTAGAACTGACTTAAATGTGTTCCTTTTTATGGCTGAGTAATAATGCCAAAGAATGCTCAAACTACCACACAATTGCACTCATCTTACATGCTAGTAAAGTAATGCTCAAAATTCTCCAACTCAGGCTTCAACAATACATGAACCAAGAACTTCAAGATGTTCAAACTGGATTTAGAAAAGGCAGACTAACCAGAGGTCAAATTGCCAACATCTGCTGGATCATTGAAAAAGCAAGAGAGTTCCAGAAAAACATCTATTGACTATGCCAAAGCATTTGACTATGTGGATCACAACAAACTCTGGAAAATTCTTCAAGAGATGGGACTACCAGACCACCTGACCTGACTCTTGAAAAATCTGTATGCAAGTCAGGAAGCAACAGTTAGAACTGGACATGGAACAACAGACTGGTTCCACATAGGAAAAGGAGTATATCAAGGCTATATATTGTCACCCTGCTTATTTAACTTATATGCAGAGAACATCATGAGAAACACTGGACTGTATGAAGCACAAGCTGGAATCAAGATTGCCGGGAGAAATATCAATAACTTCATATATGCAGATGACACCACCCTTATGGCAGAAAGTGAAGAGGAAGTAAAAAGCCTCTTGATGAAAGTGAAAGAGGGGAGTGAAAAGGTTGACTTGAAGCTCAGCATTCAGAAAACTAAGATCATGGCATCTGGTCCCATCACTTCATGGCAAATGGATTGGGAAACAGTGGAAACAGTGGCAGACTATTTTGGGGGGCTCCAAAATTACTGCAGATGGTGACTGCAGCCATGAAATTAAAAGACAGTTTCTCCTTGGAAGAAAAGTTATGACCATCCTGGACAGCATATTCAAAAGTGGAGACATTACTTTGTCAACAAAGGTCCATCTGGTCAAGGCTATGGTCTTATAGATCCAATCAGTCCATCCTAAAGGAGATCAGTCCTGAGTTTTCAGTGGAAGGAGTGATGTTGAAGCTGAATCTCCAATACTTTGGCCACCTGATGTGAAGAGCTCTTTGGAAAAGACCCTGATGCTGGGAAAGATTGAGGGCAGGAGGAGAAGGGGACAACAGAGGATGAGATGGGTGGATGGAATCACCGACTCAATGGACATGAGTTTGAGTATACTCCGGAGTTGGTGATGGACAGGGAGGCCTGTCTTGCTGCAGTCCATGGGGTCGCAAAGAGTCGGACATGACTGAGCAACTGAATTGAACTGAATATTCCATTTTTTACATGTACCAAAGCTTCTTTATCCATTCATTTGCTGATGCACATCTATATTTCTCCAGAGGAGCCCGGTGGGCTGCAGTCCATGGGGTCACAAAGAGTTGCGCACGAGTGAGCAACTAAGACTTACACTCGTTATTATAAATAGAGCTGCAATGAACATTGGGGTACATGTGTCTTTTTAAATTTTGGTTTCCACAGGTTACATGCCTGAGTGGGCTTGCTGGCTCATATGGTGGGTTTATTCCTATATTTTTTACGGACTCTCCATACCATCTTCCAAAGTAGTTGTGTCAATTTAAATTCCCACCAAGAGTGCAAGAGTGTTCTCTTATCTCCACACCCACTCCAGCATTTGTAGACATTTTGATGATGACCATTTTGACTGCTTTTCGGTGATATCTCTTTGTAGTTTTGATTTTAATTTCTCTAATGCTGAGTGATGTTGAGCATCTTTTCATGTGTTTGTTAGCCATTTATGTCTTCTTTGGAGAAATGTCCGTTTAGGTCTTGTGCCTATGTTTTGATAGGGTTGTATGTTTTTCTGATACTGACTTGTATGTACTGCCTGTATATTTTGAAAATTAATCCTTTGTCAGTTTCACTTGTATTATTTTATCCCTTGTTGAGGGTTTTATTTTCACCTTGTTTATAGTTCCCTTTGCTGTGCAAATGTTTTTAAGCTGAATTAGGTCCCACTTGCTTATTTATATTTTTTGTTTGCATTACTCAGGGAGGTGAGTCACAGAGGAGCTTTCTTTGATTTATGTCATCAGGTGTTCTGCCTATGTTTTCCTCTAAGAGTTATATAGTTTCTCTTCTTAACTTAGGTCTTTAATCCACTTTGAGTTTATATTCGAGTATGGCTATAGGAAGTGTTTTGATTTCATTGCTTTACATGCGGCTGTCCAGTTTTCCCAGCACCTCATATTGAAGAGGCTATTTTGCCCTATTGCATATTCTTGCCTCCTTTGCCAAAAATAAGTTATCCATAGATGTGTAGTTTTATCTCTGGTTTCCCTATCTTGTTTCATTAGTATTTTTGAGTCTGTGCCAGCACATACTGTTTTGATGACTGTAGTTTTGTAGTATTATCTGAAGTTAGGAAGGGTGATTTCCTCATTTTTTTGCTCTAGATCTATGAAAAATGCCCACATTGAATCTGTAGACTGCATTTGGTAGTATAATCAGTTTTTACAATCTTGATTCTTCCTACCCAGGAACATGGAATACCTCTCCATCTGTATGTGTCGTCTTTGATTTCTTTCATTATTTTGGTTCAGTCTCGCAGTTGTGTCCAACTCTTTGTGACACCATATGCTGTAGCACTCCAGGCTGCCTTGTCCATAACCAACTCTTGGAGCTTGCTCAAACTCGTGTCCATTGAGTCAGTGAAGCCATCCAACTATTTCATTCTCTGTCATCCCCTTCTCCTCCTGCCCTCAATCTTTCCCAGCATCATGGTCTTTTCCAACGAGTCAGCTCTTCGCATCAGGTAGACAAAATATTGGAATTTCAGTTTCAGCATTAGTTCTGCCAATGAATATTCCGGACTGATTCCTTTTAGGATTGACTGGTTTGATGTCCTTCCAGTCAAAGGGACTTTCAAGAGTCTTCTGCAACACCACAGTTCAAAAGCATCGATTCTTCAGCTCTCAGCTTTTTTTGTAGTCTAACTCACATCCATATTATTACTGGAAAAAACAGCTCTAACTAGACAGACCTTTGCAGCAAATTAATGTCTTTGCTTTTTAATATACTTTTGAGTTTGGTCATAACTTTTCTTCCAAGGGGTAAGTGACTTTTAATTTCATGGCTGCAGTCACCATCTGCAGTGATTTGGGGGCCCAAGGAAATAAATTCTGTCACAGTTTCCATTGTTTCCATGGGGAAAACAATGGAATTGTTGGGACTGGATTCTCTGATCTTTGTTTTTTGAACGTTGTTTTAAGACAAGTTTTTCACTCTCCTCTTTCACTTTCATCAAGAGGCTCTTTAATTCTTCCCTTTCTGGCAATCTTGATTCCAGCTTGTGCTCACTCAGCCTGGCATTTTACAAGATGTACTCTACATGTAAGTTAAACAAGCAGAGTGAAAATATACAGCCTTGACATTCTCCTTTCCTGGTTTGGAACCAGACTGTTGTTCAATGTTCAGTCCTAACTGTTGCTGTTTGGCCTGCATACAGGTTTCTCAGGCGGCAGCTAAGGTCATCTGGTATTCCCATCTCTTGAAGAATTTTTCAGTTTATCGTGTTCTACACAGTCAAAGGCTTTGGCATAATCAATAAAGCAGAAGTAGATATTTTTCTGGAACTTTCTTGTTTTTTCTATGGTCCAACGAATATTGGGAATTTGATCTCTCGTCCCTCTGCCTTTTCTAAATCCAGCTTAAACATCTGGAAGTTCATGGTTCATGTACTGTTGAGGCCTGGCTTGAAGAATTTTGAGCATTAATTTGCTAGTGTGTGAGATGAGTGCAATTGTGCGGAAATTCGAACATTCTTTGGCACTGCCCTTCTTTGGAATTGGAAGAAAACTGACCTCTTTCAGTCCTGTGGCCACTGCCGAGTTTTGCAAATGTGCTGCCATATTGAGTGCAGCACTTTCATAGCATCATCTTTTAGGATTTCAAATAACTCAGCTGGAGTTCCATCACTTCCACAAGCTTTGTTTGTAGGGATGCTTCCTAAGGCCCCTTGACTTTGCCTTCTAGGATGTCTGGCTCTAAGTGAGTGATCACACCATCCTGGTTTTCTGGGTAATGAAGATATATTTTTTTGTATACTTCTTCTGTGTATTCTTGCCACCTCTTCTTAATATCTTCTGTTTCTATTAGGTTCATACAATTTCTGTCCTTTATTGTGTCCATCTTTGCATGAAATATTTCCTTGATATCTCTAATTTTCTTGAATAGGTTTTTAATCTTTCCCATTCTGTTTTTTTCCTCTATTTTCTTTGCATTGATCACTGAGGAAGGCTTTCTCATCTCTCCTGTAATTCTTTGGAAGCCTGCATTCAAATTGGTATGTATATCTTTCCTTTTAACATTTGCCTTTAGCTTTTCATCTTTCATCATATATTTGTAAGGCCTCCTCAGACAACCATTTTGCCTTTTTGCCTTTCTTTTTCTTGGGGATGATCTTGATCACTGACTCCTGTACAATGTGATGAACCTCCACCCATACTTCTACAGGCACTCTATAAGATCTAATTAATTGAATCTATTTTTATAATCCCTTGTATCTATTTGTCCTTTGAATCTATTTACCTGTTTGTCTAATCCATTGAATCTCTATTTCTTTAATTGATGTCTTATAATTTTCTGTATACAGTTTTTTGTCTGCTTAGGTAGGCTTACTCCTTGGTATTTTATTCTTTTTTGTTGTCGTGGTGAATGAGATTGATTCCTTAATTTCTCTTTCTCACTTTTCATTGTTAGTATATAGGAATGCAAGTGATTTCTGTGTATTGGTGTTGTATCCCATGACTTTGCTAAAGTCACTGATTAGCTCTAGTATTTTTCTGATGGTATCTTTAGGGTTTTCTATGAACAAACAATGACCGTTTTACTTCTTTTCCAATCTGGAGTCCTTTTATTTATTTTTCTCTAATATATTTATTTATTTATTTCTCTAATTTTCTCTAATTTAGCTAGGACTTGCAAAACTATGTTGAATAATAGTGGCAAGAGTGGATTCCGTGTCTTGTTCCTGATCATAGAGAGTATTATTACAGTTTTTCACAATGGGAATAAAGTTTGCTGTGGGCTTATCATATGTGGACTTTGTTATTTTGAGGTAGGTTCCTTCTATGTCCATATTTGAAGAGTTTGAATCATAAATGGGTGCTGAATTTTGTCAAAGGCTTTTTCTGCATCTATTGAGATGATCATATAGTTTTTATCTTTCAGTTTGTTAGTATGCCATATCCTACTGGTTGATTTGCATGTACTGAAGAATCCTTGCATCCCTGGAATGAACACACTTTTTCATGATGTATGAGCTTTTTAATGTGTTGTTGGATTCTGTTTGTTAGAATTTTGTTGAAGATTTTTGCATCTGTGTTCTCTAGTGATACTGACCTGTAATTTTGTATTTTGCTTTGTCTGGTTTGGTATCAGGGTGATTGTGACTTCATAGAATTTCATAGAATGAGTTTGGAAGTGTTCCTTCCTCTGCAATGTTTTTTGAAAGAACTTAGAATATAGGCATTAACTCATCTCTAAATGTTTGAGGGAATTCATGTTTGAAACCATCTGGTCCTAGACTTTTGTATTTTGGGGATATTTTTGAACACAGTTTCAATTTCAGAGCTTGTAATTGGGTTGTTCATAATTTCTATTTCTTCCTGGTTCAGTCGTGGAAGATTGAGCTTTTCTAAGGATCTGTCCATTTCTTACAGGTTATCCATTTTATTGCTGTATAGTTGTTCTTATATTCTCTTATATCCTTTGTATTTCTACATTTTTTAGCCCATTTAAAAAATTATTTATTTATTTTAATTGGAGGCTAATTACTTTACAATATTGTAGTGGTTTTATTTTTTAATTAATTAATTTATTTTACTTTGCAATATTGTGTTGGTTTTGCCATACATTGACTTGAATCCGCCATGAGTGTACATGTGTTCCCCATCCTGAACCCCCTTCCCACCTCCCTGTCCATCCCATCCTCCTGTGTCATCTCAGTGCACCAGCCCCGAGCACCCTGTATCATGCATCAAACCTGGACTGGTGATTCATTTCACATATGATATTTTACATGTTTCAATGCCATTCTCCCATATCATCACACCCTCACCCTCTTCCACAGAGTCTAAAAGACTGTTCTATACATCTGTGTCTCTTTTGCTGTCTCGCATACAGGGTTATCTTTACCTTCTTTCTAAATTCCATATATATGCATTAGTATACTTTCTGGCTTACTTCACCCTGTATAATAGGCTCCAGTTACATCCACCTCATTAGAACTGATTCAAATGTATTCTTTTTAATGGCTGAGTAATATTCCATTGCGTATATGTACCACAGCTTTCTTATCCATTTGTCTGCTGATGGATATCTAGGTTGCTTCCATATCCTGGCTATTATAAACAGTTCTGCGATGAACATTGGGGTACACGTGCCTCTTTCGATTCTGGTTTCCTCAGTGTGTATGCCCAGCAGTGGGATTGCTGGGTAATATGGCAGTTCTATTTACAGTTTTTGTACTTCTACATTGTTGTAACCTCTCCTTTTTCATTTATAACTTTGTTGATTTGATTATTCTCTCTTTTTTTCTTGATGAGTCTGACTAAAAGTTTGTCAATTGTGTTTATCTTCTCAAATAAACAGCTTATATTTTTATTAATCTTCCTTTTATTTCTGTTTTATTTATTTCTTCTCTGATCTTTATGATGTCTTTCCTTCTGCTAACTAAGGGTTTTTTTATTCTTCTTTTTCCACTTGTTTTAAATGTAAAATTAGGTTGTTTATTCGATGTTATTCTTGTTTCTTAATGTAGGTGTGTATTTCTATAAACTTCCCTCTTAGAACTGCTTTTGATGTATTCCTTTGGTTTGACTAATCATGTTTTCACTATCATTAGTTTCTAGGATTTTTCATTTGTTTGTTTCCTTAGTAACATCTTTGTTATTTAGTAATATATTGTTTGATCTCCGTGTTTTTGTTTTTTACAGTTTTTTGTTTTTCTTGTAATTGATATATAGTTTCATAATGTTGTAGTCAGAAAAATATTTGATATGATATCAATTTTCTTAAATTTACTGAGATATGATTTGTGACCCAAAAGGTGGTCTATCCTGTAGAATATTCCATGTGCACTTGAGAAGAAGATGTGTTTTTCAGCATTTGGATGGAATGTCCTAAAGATATCAATGTGATCCATCTGGTCTAATGTGTCATTTAAGACTTGTGTTTCCTTGTTGATTTTCTGTCCATTGGTGTAAGTGTGGTGTTAAAGTCTCCTACTATTATTATTGTCAATTATTATATCCACTATTATTGCTGTCAATTTCTCCTTCATGTCTGTTATTGTTTGTCTTATGTGATGAGGTGCTCCTATGTTGGGAGCATAGATATTTACAACTGTTACGTTTTCCTCATGGATTGACCCCTTGATCATTATGTAGTGTCCATCTTTATCTCTTGGAATATTCTTTATCTTAAAGTCTATTTTGTCTGAAATGAGGATTGCTGTTCCAGCTTTCGTTTTATTTCTATTTTCATGAAATATACTTTTTCATTCTCTCACTCTCAGAATATATATGCTTTAGGTCTGAAGTGGGTTTCTTATAGACAGTGTGTATATATATATATATATATATATACACACATATACATTCAGCCAGTTTGTGTCTTTTGTTTGGAGCATTTAATTCATTTACACTTAAATCAATTATTGATATGTATGTTCCTTGTAAGGTCACGAAAACAGGCGTCTCAAGCTGTAAGGAAATAACCCAGACACCAAGGGAAAGTAACAGGCTTTATTGGCAGTGTGCTCCAGGGAAGAACCCACTGACTGCAAGAATGGCCATGAGGAGTTCTGCCCCGAGCAAAGGCAGAGTGCGATTTTTATGTCTTTGGGGCAAGAAGTGACATCATATAACCTGGACAGGCCTAAATAAGACAAAGCTCGGGAACGCAAAATTGTGAATGGTCAGCTAGTAGAGGTGGCGAGACCGGGTTGGTCACTCTGGAGGTCAGGAAGGAGGGCAGATCTTGGCAGAGGGTTATTACATCAGAGATTCCTCAGCGGTTTGGCGGGACTTTTTCCCTCCGGTGGGAGATGAAGAGGGGAAGAAGGAGCCAAGATGGCCACCGGGAAGGGGAAGCCAAGAAGGCCACCAGGGTCCGACCTTACATTCCTATTGCCATTTTCTTCATCTTTGGAGGTTTGTTTTTGTAGATCTCTTTTCTTCTCTTGTGTTTCCTGACTATATAAGTCCCTCTAATATTTGTTGCAAAGCTGGTTTGGTGGTGCTAAATTCTCTTAACATTTCCTTGTCTGTAAAGCTTTTGATTTCTCCATCAGTTTTGAATGAGATCTGTGCTGGGCAAAGTAATCATGGCTGTAGGTTTTTCCCTTTCACTACTTTAAATATATCCTGCCAGTCTCTTCTGCCCTGCAGACTTTCTACTGAAAGATCAGCCATTAAACATATAGTGTTTCTTTTGTATGTTACTGTTTGCTTTTCCCTTGCTGCTTTTAATATTCTTTGTGTTTAATCTTTGTCAGTTTGATTAGTATGTGTCTTGGTGTGTTTCTCGTTGGGTGTATCTTATATGGGACACTTTGCGTTTCTTGAATTTGATTGACTATTTCCTTTCCCGGATTGGGGAAAATTTCAGCTATAATCTCTTCAAAAATTTTCTCACATCCTTTCTTTTTCTCTCCTTCTTCTTCTGAGACTCCTATAATTCGAATGTTAGTGCATTTAATATTGTCCCTGAGGTCTTTGAGACTAACCTTATTTCTTTTCTTTTTTTTTTTTATTTTATTATGCTCTTCAGCAGTTATTTCCCCCATTCTATCTTCCAACTCTCTGATCTGTTTTTCTGCTTCAGATATTCTATTATTGATTCCTTCTAGGATATTTTTAATTTCTATAATTATGTTGTTTGTTTTTGTATATTTATTATTTAATTCTTCTATATCCTCATTAATTGCTTCTTGCTTTTTCTCCATTCCATTTTCAAGGTTTTAGATCATCTTTACTATCATTATTCTGAATTCTCTTTCAGATAGTTTGCCTATTTCCTCTGCATTTATTTGGATTTGTGTGTTTCTAGGTTGTTCTTTTATTTGTGCAGTATTTCCCTCCTTTTTCATTTTTTTTTAACTCATTGTATTTGATATCTCTTTTTCCTAGGCTCCCAGTTTGACTTCTTTCTTCCTTTTGGTTTCTGCCCTTGTGGGGTTGGCCCAGTGGTTTGTGTAATCTTTGGGTAGGTTGTGACTTTTGCTTGTTTCTGGTGGGAGAAGGTGAGCTTTTCTTTTCCCCTCAAGGGAATGCAAATCTCACTCAATGGGCAAGGCTAATGAGGTGGTAATCCTCTCTGCTACTGACTGTGTTTTGTCTTGTTTGTTGCTGTGAAGAAAGCTAATCATCGAAGAATTGATGCTTTTGAATTGTGGTGCTGGAGAAGACTCTTGAGAGTCCCTTGGACTGCAAGGAGATCCAACCAGTCCATCCTAAAGGAGATCAATCCTGGGTGTTCATTGGAACGACTGATGCTAAAGCTGAAACTCCAATACTTTGGCCACCTCATGCGACGAGTTGACTCACTGGAAAAGACTCTGATGCTGGGAAAGTTTGGGGGCAGGAGGAGAAGGGGACGACAGAGAATGAGATGGCTGGATGGCATCATCGACTCTATGGACATGAGTTTGAGTGAACTCCGGGAGTTGGTGATGGACAGGGAGGCCTGACGTGCTGTGATTCATGGGGTCACAGAGAGTCAGATACGACTGAGCGACTGAACTGAACTGTTGTTTGAATGAGGTGTCCTGCACAGAGCGCTACTGGCAGTTGGGTGATGTTGGGTCTTGTATACAAGTGAATACCTTTGTAGGAGTTTTCACTATTTGATATTCCCTGGGGTTATGAGTTCTCTGGTAATCTAGGATCTCAGAATCAGCACTACCATTACAAAGACTCAGATCTTGATCTCTGGCTGTGAACAGAGATTCCACAGATCGTTGGTTATGGCATTAAACAAGATTTTTTAAAATATGCCCAAACAAGAAGCAAAAGATGCACCCCAGACAAATGACAAGTACAAAGTCAGGCAAATAATCACTAAAATAATGGAATATACTCGCACACATATGCACCCATAAACAAAATCACAACAGTCCAAGAAAAATATAGTACAATAGACTGACCTGGTGAACAAAGGAAACCAAAAATGTTATCCACCAGTTAAGAACAAAACTAACTAAAGCGCAAAGTGGAAAACAAAACTAAAGCAAGAGCCAACTGGGGAATAAAACAACGAAAGTTAAACAAACTAACAAATATGGTGAGACCAAGAAAGAAAATAAAGAATAAAATTAAAAGTTAAATAGAGGTAGACAAAGGTTTATATATATTAAAGATTAACCACAAGGGGAAAATAATAATAGGAAAGCAAACAAAATAGTAAAGTAGAAAAAATAATAATAAATTAATTTTTTAATTAAAATTTAAAAAGAGAGAAGAGGGGGGAGGGGGGAAAGGAAAACTACACAGAACCACTAAAGGTCAACATAGAGGCAGAAATTTATAACAGAAATAAAGTGTGATTAAAAACATTTTTATCAAAAGCTTAAATAATTTAATACTAATAAAACCTACAACTATAACTACAGAGGGAAAAAAGGTTGGGGGAGGATTCAGAAGAAAGTACAGAACAAGTCAAAACATAAGAATCATAAATTTTTTCCTTGAGTCTCTGCTGTCAGTGTCCTTTCCCTCTCTGGGAGTCATAGTCCACCTCACCTCCCTCAGATGCCCTCCAACACTGTGCTGGTTTCTGGACCTGCTGTAGGAGCAGCTCACACTGTAATCTGGTCCTACTCCTGAGTGTTCTTGCCTCCAATGTCCACCGCTGTTAGAACTAGTGCATTTTCTTTTGTGAGAACTCTCAATGTCCTTTTATATATTCCATAGACACAAAATTTGCCTAGTTGATGTGTGGGTGCTTAGTCATTCAGTCGTGTCTGACTCTTCATGATCCCAAGTTGCCCACCAAGCTCCTTGGTCCATGCGGATTCTTCAGACAAGAATAGTGGAGTGGGTTGCCAAGCCCTCTTCCAGGGGATCTTCCCAACTCAAGGATCAGACCCAGGTCTCCATTTCAGGCAGATTCTTTACCATCTGAGCCACCAGAAAAGCCTAGTTGATAGTGTAGATTTAATCTGCAGCTTGTACAGCTGGTTGAAATGTTTTGGATCCTCGTCCTTAGCCACACGTCCCCTGGGTTTCAACTGTGGTTTTATCTCCACCTCTGCATATGGGTCATCCACAAGGGTTTGCTCCTGAAGCTGCCCTGGAGGACTTGGGTCTTCTCCAGTGAGTGCCAGGTGTGGAGGTGTTGCAGCTGCTTAGGTCGCAGGGGCCCTGGCAGCACCACATACTCAGGGATGCTGTTGGCTAGGGAAGAAGGAAATATGGTTTTCTAGAAGCGTATGGCAACCCACTCTTTTATTCTTGCCTGAAGAATCTCTTGGACAGAGAAGCTGTTATTATTTGTAGACTTTTACATTATTTGTAGACTTATTATATGTCCATCCTGACCCTTGTGAAGTGATATGTCATTATAGTTTCCTTTTTATTATTATTTCTCTAATAACTACTTACATTGAGCCCCATTTCATGTGCCCATTGGCCAGGTGTCTGTCTCCTTTGGAGAAATGTCCGTTTAGGTCTTCTGCCCGTTTTTCTGATTAGGTGTTTACTTTTTTGATATTGAGCTGCAATGAACTGTTTGTAACTTTTGCAGAGTAATGCTTGTTGGTCACATCATTTACAAATATGTTCTCCTATTATGTGGTTGTCTTTTTGCTTTGTTAATGGTTTCCCTTACTGTGCAAAATCTTTTGAGTTTATTTGAGTCACATTTGTTTGTTTTTGTTTTTATTCCCTTTGCTCTAGGAGACTGATTAAAAAAGATATTGTTGCAGTTTATATAAAAATGTGTTTTGCCTATGTTTCCTTTAAGAGATTTATAGTATCAGGTCTTACCTTTAGGTCTTTAACCATTTTTGAGTTTATATGTGTATGTGCTGTTAAACAATGTTCTAATTTTATTTTTTACATGTAGCTGTCCACTTTTCCCAGAACCACTTATTAAAAAGATTCTTCCTTCTTTGTTGCATTTTTTTTTTCTCCCTGGCCATGGATTAATTAACCCTAGGTGAATGGGTTTAATTCCAGGCTTTCCACCCAGTTCCACTGATCTACATTTTACCTTTTTGTGCCACTACTATACTGTTTTTGTAATACTTTGTAATATAAAGCTTGGAAAACTGATTCCTCTAGCTCCATTGTTCTTTCTCAAGATTACTTTTTCTATTTTGGGTCTTTTGTGTCTCCATACAATGTTACACACTACTATAATTAAAGTAGATAGCCAATAAGGACAGAATATAGCACAGCCAATATAGCACAGAAAACTCTACTCAATATTCAGTAACAACCTAAATGGCAAGTACATTTGGAAAATAAAAGATACATATATGTGTATAACTTTCTGTACACCTAAAACTAAAAAAACATTGCTAATCAACTATTCATGTGTGATAAATCACTTCAGTTGTGTCTGACTCTTTGAAAATCCTGAACTGTTGTCCACCAGCCTCCTCTGTCAATGGGATTCTCCAGGCAAGTATTCTGGACTGGGTTGCTAAGCTCTCCACCAGGGGTTCTTACCAACCCAGGGATTGAACCTGCATCTCTTATGTCTCCTGCATTGGCAGATGGGTTCTCTACCACTAGCACCACCTGGGACTACCACTAGCACTACCATTAGCCAACTATACTCTAATAGAAAATACAAATTCTTAAATTATTATTAGCTTTAAAAATGATATCATAGTAAGAATATTTCTGTCTAGGAAACCAGTATATATACCAAATATAAACTTACAACTAAAACACATTTTAAGTAGTATAATAGTAATTACAATTATTTATTTTTAACTGAATTCACTTATCTTCCATAAAAAGGATGTTCCAATCATTCATTGCTATATAACAAGTCATCTCAAATGTTATGGCTTAAAGTAACAACTGTTTTATTATCTCTTGGTGTTTTGGGTCAGAAATTTGGGGATGTTTGGGCCAGGGAGCTCTTACTTAGGCCTCATATGTGGCTGGATTCGGATGGTAGCTGAGGTATTGGGGATGCTGAAGCCACTAGGGGCTTTCTGAGCATCTCTCCATCTTCATGAAAGTTCAAGCCCTCTCTGTGATCTCTCTTTTTGATGAAATTGGGCTTCTTTACATTATGGGATGTCAGGGATGTCACACTGTTTTACATGGCAACTCAGGGCTCCAAAGGTATATAGCTCAACAGAGAATCGGATGAAAGTTTTATCATCTGACCTTAAATATTACATAGTCTCATTTCTAACTTAGTCTCAAACCTTGTTCAGATTTAAGAAAAATTAGCATATACTGAAGTTAAGTATGTCAATAGTACTTTATAAGAAAATCAAGTTGGATATGGAATATTGTGGGAAACATCTTTGGAAAATAAATTATGCTAGCATCAATGGTTAGAGCAGTTTCTGAAGCCTGACTTCTTGGGTTTGTGTTCCAGCACTAGCTGGACCATGCACAAATTGAACCACTCTGCCTCAGTCTCTAAGAAGGGAATGTAGTTATCTAGCCAAAAATGTTATCAAGATTAAATAAGATGATATGTGTAAAATTACCATAAGCCAGTGTCTGGCATATAGTAAGCACAAGTGAAAAGAAAGTGAAAGTGAAGTCATTCAGTCGTGTTCAACTCTTTGTGACCCCCATGGACTGTAGCCTACCAGGCTCCTCCGTCCGTGGAATTTTCCAGGCAAGCGTCCTGGAGTGGGTTGACATTTCCTTCTCCAGGGGATCTTCCCTACCTAGGGATCGAACCCATGTCTCCTGCACTGCAGGCAGATCCTTTACCCTCTGAGCCACCTGAGAAGCACAGGTAAGTGTCTACAATTATAATTATTCAGCTTTATTTATTCAAGTAATTTTGAGAGTATAAACATATATGAGTCTGTGGAATTTTTGATATCGGGTCAGTTCAGTTCAGTTCAGTCGCTCAGTCGTGTCCGACTCTCCGCGACCCCATGAATCACAGCACGCCAGGCCTCCCTGTCCATCACCAACTCCCAGAGTACACTCAAACTCATGTCCACAGAGTCGGTGATGCCATCCAGCCATCTCATTCTCCGTCGTCCCCTTCTCCTCCCGCCCCCAACCTTTCCCAGCATCAGAGTCTTTTCCAGTGAGTCAGCTCATCGCATGAGGTGG
Organism: Moschus berezovskii; assembly: GCF_049115385.1. Classification (NCBI taxonomy): domain Eukaryota; kingdom Metazoa; phylum Chordata; class Mammalia; order Artiodactyla; family Moschidae; genus Moschus; species Moschus berezovskii. Next base: position 12,157,172 of record NC_142482.1, on the reverse strand, counting down.
CCAAAGTATTGCAGTTTCAGCTTTAGCATCAGTCCCTCCAATGAACATCCAGGATTGATCTCCTTTAGAATGGACTGGTTGGATCTCCTTGCAGTATAAGGGACTCTCAAGAGTCTTCTCCAACACCACAGTTCAAAAGCATCGATTCTTCGGTGATCAGCCTTCTTCACAGTCCAACTCTCACATCCATACCTGACCACGGGAAAAACCATTGCCTTGACTAGACGGACCTTGGTTGGCAAAGTAATGTCTCTGCTTTTTAATATACTATCAAGGTTGGTCATAACTTTCCTTCCAAGGAGCAAGCGTCTTTTAATTTCATGGCTGCAATCAGCATCTGCAGTGATTTTGGAGCCCAAAAAAACAAAGTCTGACACTGTTTCCACTGTTTTTCCATTTATTTCCCATGAAGTGATGGGACCAGATGCCATGATCTTTGTTTTCTGAATGTTGAGCTTCAAGCCAACCTTTTCACTCTCCTCTTTCACTTTCATCAAGAGGCTTTTGAGTTCCTCTTCACTTTCTGCCATAAGGGTAGTGTCATAGTGTATCTAAATCACCACTGTAACTCCAGAGTTTGTCGGCTTTTAATATTATTCCTTGCAAGGATGCTTTTAGGTGTTCATCCCCTCTCTGGAAGGAGGTGTTGGGAATGACCTCAATTCTCATGTTTCTTAATAAATATTGTTTCCATAGGCAACAGGAATGCCTGTAAAAGAATTCAATCTTTATGTCTGTAAACAATTGACAAATTGTTTTGTTCTCAGTTCCCATTGTACAGAACAACTAAAGAATGAGAAGGAGGAGTAGGAAGTGGGTAAGCATGATTCAGTCCATAATTCAGAAAATATATTTAAAATCTGTGAAAACCAAGTCAAGATTTAAATCATCAGAATTGTAGTCAAAAAACTCAAGGAAAGAAACCTAATTTCCATTCTTTTACCCTTGTATATTTTTTTAGATAATTGCCTTAAATCTTTGTCTGCTCTTTGTCAGAATGTGGAAAGCCATAACTTTCTGTCTCTACCTTTTCTCTCTCTCTCTCAAACTCACACACACACACACACCACACATACAGACACACCACACACACACAAACACACCACACACATACAAACACACCACACACACATACAAACACACCACACACACACAAACACACTACACACACACACACACACACACACACACACTTCATCTTGCCATCTGTTCCTCATTCTTCTGTCGTTTCAAGATAGGGGATCATGCAGACATGAATTAAGCTCTACTTATCTCTTCCATGACCAATCCAAGCCTCAGTTGACGAGAAAGATCTTCCAATGAAAAGTGAGAATAAGGAGTTCCTGAAACTCATAGCTAAAAACTGTACCTAGGGAAATGTATAAAGTGAAGTGAAGTGAATGTCACTCTGTCGTGTCCGACTCTTTGTGACCCCATGGACTATACAGTCCGTTAAATTCTCCAGGCCAGAATACTGGAGTGGGTATCCTTTTCCTTTTCCAGGGTATCTTCCCAACTGAGGGATCAAACCCAGGTGTCCTACATTGCAGGCGGATTCTTTACCAGCTGAACCACAAGGGAAATGTATAAAATTATAGGTTAAATACTGGAGAAAGGACACCTTAAACAAAATTAGAAAAGTGAAAGTGTTAGTCACTCAGTCGTATCTGACTGTTTCTGACCCCATGGACTGTAGTCTTCCAGGCTCTTCTGTCCATGGAATTCTCCAGGCAAGAATACTGGAGTGGGTTGCCATCCTCTTCTCCACAAAATTAGAAGCATTTTCTAAATATTGCTTTTGCACTTCTTTGTCCATATTTGTCCATGTTTGGAACTAGACTTATGGTGAAAAAATGATAACTTCTAATGAATATATTGAGCAGGCAACAATTCTTAGTCATAACATGAAAATGAAACTAGTGTAATTTGAAAGTATTATCTTCACAATATTGAAGTACTGTGTTTTGCATTATCAGCTATACTGATACATGATAAATATGAGCAAAAAAGGTAAAGTCCTTAGGTTTCAATTTTCTCATCTTAGAATAAGTAAAATGCTGCTGCTAATTTATTGATTAGGATGATTGTCTATTTTATATTTTTACATTACAAACCTAGTAACTCAAAACAATATCTATTTCTTATCTCACTTCTGTAAGTCTGAAGCCTGGGTGCACTCAACTATGCCTTTTGTTCCAAGTATCATAAGTCTAAAACCGTGGTGTCAATCAGTCTGTGATATCATGTGGAGCTCAGAGTCCTCTTTCAAGCTGATGGGTTATGGAAGAATTCATTTTCTCAGTTGAGTAGAGTCTGAGACCCTTGAATCCTTGCCGTTTGTCATATAGGAGTTACTCTCAGATCCTGAAGGCCACCCACTTCCTTGCCATGAGGTTCCACAAAGCCAACAATGGCATATTGAATCTTTCTTGTCCTTTGGATCTCTCCAAATTCCTCTCTCTGTGATCAGATTTAAAGGGCTCATATGATTAGTTAGGCTCACCTGAATAATACCCTTAAGGTCAGCTGACTTGAAGCCTTTATTACAGCTGTTAAACCCCTAATGGAAATACCTAGATTAGTATTTGAATATTGTAAGAAGCTGTATGTACACCAGTTGCCAGAAATCAGAGGCCAGCTTAAAATTCTACCCACTACAAGAACCAAATGGAATCTGGTATGCAAGGCTATAAAGCCATTTAGCAAACTTCTTGGAATATAAGGACACTCATAATCACCACCACTGATGTCATCACAGTCATCACCAACAGAGGAGGGGGAGCAGTGACACACTATATCAAATTTTGGCTGAAGTCCAGCTAAAGTGAATGAGGCCAAAGAGCTGCTCATTGATGTTCTTTCTTTATCAGATATAATGTCTCTGAATTATCACTTTAAGTAAAGACATATGAAGGCTGATTATAATTCCACTGAATATTATTTTAAACAATACTCAATTATTAATAGTCATAAACGCCATCACCTTCTCTTGAAAGTTCTACTGACGTTTCCTCCTTTTTTCAATCCTAGCTTAATTTAAAAATATTTGTACTCTTTTAGGGCCATCTACTTTTATATTTTATTCTTCAAGTAGCATTTAGACTCTTTATGGATAAAAAATAATGTCTATCATCCTTAAGAAATGTCCTGGTATAACAAACAAGGTGTGAAATTATTAAATTATTAAATAGGTGCACTTCTGTAGACGATTAGTCAACACAAAGGAAATCAGCACATGCACCCAGGATGTCCTCACAGTCATCTGGACATTCTACAGTAACACAGAATCTAGGAGCTCTTGATATTTAGATATCCATGGAAACAGTCTGCATCAGGAAGCTGAGCCATAGTCACAGATGTTTAGAAGTAGGAGTGCTGTCAAAAGCGGTGTGCTGTTCATCTGAATAGGACTTGAATCACAAAAATATGAAATTAACTTCATAATAATTTTCTTGTAAGCAATTTATACTAAGATTAGTCAGAGATCAAGAACTGTCTCTTATCTCAAAGGATAAAGAACTTAGAGACACTAGGACAAGTCCAACCAGCATAAGTACAATTGCAAACTTGAGCTAAAGGTGCTAAAAATGCCATTCTGCAGTGATTCTTGTAGGTATATTATAAAGGAAATCTTATTAAAGATGTGTTATTTACTGGCATACATGTAACTTAGGTACACATATGTTTTGATTAATGCACATAGCTTACTACTTTATAACTTCCACGTGCAATAATCAATACTCATAAGCAATATTCATAAAACTATTGAGCCACAATGGAGTCATAAAGTGTTGAAAGTAGGAGATGGAATAGAGAGAGAAATGAAATTAAGATTACATACTGAAACCATCTTTACTGCCCATCCAGCTATTTTTTCCTTCTAAACTTTATGTTAGTACATTCCATGCCTGAATGGAGAAATAGAGTCATACTATTATTGATGAATATGTTATTATTTTCAATAATATACTATTATTGAATTCTTATGTCAAGAGATTTATTTGAGAAGCTAACTCAGTTCAGTTCAGTCACTCAGTCGTGTTCAACTCTTTACGACCCCATGGACTGCAGCAGGCCAGGCTGCCCTGTCTATCACCAGCTCCTGGAGCTTGCTCAAACTCATGTCCATCGAGTCGGTGGTGCCATCCAACCATCTAATCCCTGTCGTCCCCTTCTTCTCTTGCCTTCAATATCTCTCAGCATCAGGGGCTTTTCCTGTGAGTCAGCTCTTCGCATCAGGTGGCCAAAATATTGGAGATTCAGTTTCAGCATCAGTTCTTCCAATGAATATTCAGGGCCGTTTCCCTTAGGACTGACTGGATGGGTCACCTTGCAGTCCAAGGGACTCTCAAGAGTCTTTTCCAACACCACAGTTAAAAATAATCAATTCTTCAGTGTTCAGCTTTCTTTATAGTCCAACTCTCACATCCATACATGACTACTGGGAAAATCATAGCTTTGACTATATGGATGTTTGCTGGAAAATTAATGTCTCTGCTTTTTAATATGTTGTCAAGGTTAGTTATAGCTTTTCTTCCAAGGAGCAAGCATCTTTTAATTTCATGGCTACAGTCACCATCTAGATTTTCAGCCCAAGAAAATAAAGTCTGTCACTGTTTCCATTGTTTCCCTATCTATTTCCCATGAAATGATGGGACCGAATGCCATGATCTTCGGTTTTTGAATGTTGAGTTTTAAGCCAGCTTTCCACTTTCCTCTTTCACTTTCATCAAGAGGCTGTTTAGTTCATCTTCACTTTCAGCCTTAATGTAGTATCATCTGGTATCTGAGGTTATTAATATTTTTCCGGCAATCTTGATTCCAGTTTGTGTTTCATCCAGCACAGCATTTCACATGATGTACTGTGCATATAAGTTAAATAAGCAGGGTGACAATATACAGCCATGACACTCTTTTCCCAATTTGGAACCAGTCCATTGTTCCATGTCCAGGAGGGGACTAATGGAAAGATAATCGAGCAAAAATTATTTTTTGATTATGTGTTTTAAAAAATGTTTGATTTCATATTAAAAATTATAAGTCATTAATTTGTTTCACTAAAGTGTCAAAATGATAGTAATCCCTCTTGGTTATTTTATTTAATATATACATTGTTCACAAAATCACAAACTGAAAAAGTCTTAGTAAGCTTAGGTATCAGTAACTTATTTTTCTACAATTAGAGCAGTAAGAATCTGCAAGGAAAAGCCATCAAGACATTAAAAATGATAAAAAGAAAGAAAAAAAGGATATTTATATAGCTTTTATCATGCTATATCTCATATCTCTGACCATTTATTTAATACTTTATTCATTTATATTTATATATAATGCCTTGCCTTGGAAAAAATACTTTGGAAACAAAATACTGCAGTTTTAAAGGTTAATGCACCATAATTTATAATTGATGCTGCAAAGCCTTGAAAGAATATAGAGCCTCACCATAGACTTTTGACTAGCTATAGTATTCTCTGAGCAAACTAACCAAAATTAATCATTCTTTTCTAATAATGTCACATGACTAAAGATGTTTCACTGGCACAAAGTATAACCTCATATCTTCTTTGCTGTTTTGCCAATAAGAGAACAGATTAAGCACTTTTATTCTCAAAAAATAAAGATGAAGTAATTCACATTGTATAGTGTTCTTTGTTTCTGCATTTGCATATTTCTACTCATATGCAGAATGAGCTGTGAACATAGGCTGGTAATAGTGCGATAGGGATGCATTACAATGACCACTCCAGAATATGACATCAGCATCATGGCAACGTAAGACATTCTTTCTTTGTATCCCCACCTTTTAACAACAAAATAGTTATCCAGCCACAAAATAGATTTTCAAACTTTGTGTGTTTTGTGGTATCTAACACCATACTATGCCAAAGAAACTGGGAGAAGTCTCACCTAACTATGCATCCACTAATAAGGAGCCAGACCTCAGTACAAGATGTAGAACCAGGGGAGACAATGAACATGCCCAGAGTCTTTTCACCTAGGTTGGGAAAAGACCTGGAGAGTGCTTACTGGGGCAGGTGACCACACAAAGTGTACAATTTTCAGAAAGTCAACTTTTCCTAGGAGAGATTCCAGCACACCTCTGGAGGAAACAAAATGTGAATTTGGTCACAGTAGAGGTAGTAGAAAGAGAAACTTCCCAGTGATGCCCTTGTCCAAGGAAACATTGCACAGGGACTTGGATCCTGCTGACTGTACTCAACAGGACATCCACCCATGAACCTCTGGGAATACCAGAGCGGACATCCACCCATGAACCTCTGGGAATACCAGAGCTGGGACATTCCCACTGGGTTCACAAGACTGTGCGCCAGGATCAGAGGATTAAACCCACACTTCCTCTTACTTTGCTGCTGGCTCTTACTGTATGCTCCTGAGTGTAACGGCAAAAGACCTCCTATAGCCAGAAAATGCACTCAGAAACAGACCATGATCCGTGGGCAAGGGAGAAACTACAAACCTACCACTTTATGGGATTGCACCACTTTATGAAACAAAAGAGAGGTTTCCAGTACCTTGCCTGGTCAATGAGAGAAGAAATAAAAATTTAAGGATCCTGCTAAAAGATCCACATCTAGTGGAACTGGTGTACCGACTCCTTATATATAGTAGTAAAATCCTGAATAATGAAAACACCAACAAATAGAATACCACATCTAAAGGCAACAAAGATTTAAGAGTGTCAGCTACGTCAAATGTGAAAGTAGCAGCATAAAACTGTAAAGAATGTTTAAAATTAATGAAACATGCTGTCACAAAGAGAAAATAATAATTCTCCAATCAGTTCAGTTCAGTCACTCAGTCGTGTCCGACTCTCTATGACCCCATGAATCACAGCACGCCAGGCCTCCCTGTCCATCACCAACTCCTGGAGTTCACTCAAACCCACCTCTATAGTCGGTGATGCCATCCAGCCATCTCATTCTCTGTCATCCCCTTCTCCTCCTGCCCCCAATCCCTCCCTGCATCAGAGTCTTTTCCAGTGAGTCAACTCGTCACATGAGGTGGCCAAAGTAATGGAGCTTCAGCTTTAGCATCAGTCCTTCCAGTGAACACCCAGGACTGATCTCCTTTAGAATGGACTGGTTGGATCTCCTTGCAGTCCAAGGGACTCTCAAGAGTCTGCTCCAACACCACAGTTCAAAAGCATCAATTCTTTGGCGATCAGCTTTCTTCACAGTCCAACTCTCACATCCATACATGACCACTGGAAAAACCATAGCCTTGACTAGACAGACCTTGGTTGGCAACTAATGTCTCTGCTTCTTAATATGCTATCTAGGTTGGTCATAACTTCCCTTCCAAAGAGTGAGCGTCTTTTCATTTCATGGCTGCAATCAGCATCCGCAGTGATTTTGGAGCCCCCAAAAATGAAGTCTGACACTGTTTCCACTGTTTCCCCATCTATTTCACTTGAAGTGATGGGACCAGATGCCATGATCTTCATTTTCTGAATGTTGAGCTTCAAGCCAACTTTTTCACTCTCCTCTTTTTCATCAAGAGGCTTTTGAGATCCTCTTCACTTTCTCCCATAAGGGTGGTGTCATCTGCATATCTGAGGTTATTGATATTTCTCGCAGCAATCTTGATTCCAGCTTATGTCATGATCTTAGTTTTCTGAATGTTGAGCTTCAAGCCAACTTTTTCACTCTCCTATTTCTCTTTCATCAAGAGGCTTTTTAGTTCCTCTTCACTTTCTGCCATAAGGGTGGTGTTATCTGCATATCTGAGGTTATTGATATTTCTCCCAGCAATCTTGATTCCAATTCTCCAATAACTGGACTCAAAGATGCAAACTTTGTGATGTCACTGATAAAATTAAAAATAATTGTTTTTAAGAAAATGAGTTATAAGAAGACTTATAAAGAAAATTCAATGAAATTTAATAAATCTTGGGAAAAATACCTGATTGAAATGAATTTTTATTCCAAAGAGATAAAAATCATAATAGGAACCAAAGAGTCTGGAGCTGAAAGAATCAATGAATAAAGTGAATCATGCAATAAACAGCAGCTGCAATAGAGGAGAGGAAATGGTAAAAAAAAAAAAAATGTGAGATAGAGGAAGGAATTTTGAAATAATCTAGTTAGAATGAAACAAAGAAAAAATAATGGAAAAGGGTAAAGATAGCCTATATAATCTATGGGATTGATCAAAATTAAAAATATTAGAATGATTGGTATTTCAGAAAGAGAAGTAATGGAAAAGTGAACAGAAATTTTATTTAAAGAAATCGTACCTGTTAAACTTCTAAACCTTGTAAGGGAATAAGTCATTCTAAATTATAAAGTTAATAGATCATCCTATTATCTCAGTGCAAAAATACTTTTTCCAAGACACATTATAATAAAGCTGTCAAATATCAGTAGAAACTAGCATAACATTTTAAAGAAACCATATTTCAATAAAAATTAATTTAAAAAATCAAGGATAAATATAAAATTCTAAAATAAGAGAATGTATCCTAGAAAGGAGCCCCATTGGGCTATCAGCAGATTTCTTATCAGAAACCCTACAGGTCTGTAGAACGAGAAAAAAAATATTTAAAGTACATAAATAAAGAAAAAAAATTGCCAGCCAAAAACGCACTATTTTTCTAAATTAACCTTCAAATGTGAAGGAGAAATAAAGCCTTTTCTAGACAAGAAATGCTGATGGCGTTCCACTAGATGTTCAAGCAAGGTATGCTAAAAAGTGTTCTTCAAGCTGAAGAATCAAAAGATGCTAATAAGCAACATAAGAATATTGGAAAGTTTACAACACACAGGTAAATATTCAGTCACATGTATAAAACTCTAAATCTGTAATACAGTGGTCTCTTTATAGTATAACGTCAAAGGAAAAGAGCATTATATATTATTATAGCCACAGTAATGTTTTAATTAATATACCATATAAAAGAGGTAAATTATGACATCAGAAAATTTGAAAAGGACAAAGTAAACAAGTGAAAAGGGTGAAGCCCCGTGTGTGTGTAAAGGCAAGCTTTATTTCAAAACAACTTGGAGTAGCCAGGGGGTAGTGAACCACAACCTAGTAGGAGAGATTGCAGATACATGTTCATTTGAGAGAATCTCAGTAGGGAGACTTGTCCAATATTTGCTCAGTTTCCTCTTCAGGTTGAAACTAAAAAGATAAGCTTGAAGATGCCCATGATGTCTTTATATTCAGACACATTTGTTTCAGGAAGGAGGACATTGAGAGTCAACTTAATTGAGAGAATCAGCTTAATTGCTAAAATAAATATTTCACTGAGAATACAGTTAGTAGCTTTCTCACACTTTCACATTTTTAAAGGAGGCACAGAAGTTCAATTCCCATTCTAAGCCACTGAGTTAGTAAAGATTTTGTCTCCATTTCATAGTAAATAGATTACATTCAATTACACATCACAACAACTAACTGGAATATATCATTGCTAACTGGTATTTACCAACAGCTAACTGGAATATACCATTGCTTTTGAAGCACTGGCTGGGTTGGCATCTGTGATAGTAACCAAAAAAGTGAGGTTTCTGTGTAACAAGCACTGGTGCTGGATGCAGTCATTCGACCCATCTTTGTTCTGATGTCCCATGATACAGGGGAACAGCTCGTCATTCTCCTCCAGGAGCTGCTGGATCACTGGCTGAGTAACTGCCACCTTACCTCTCAGCCAGTCCAGTACAAACATCACTGACATCTCCAGAAGCCAGATTGGCACTCAGGTTCAGCCCCTGCAAACAAGCAAGCATCTAGATCAGAGCTAACCATAAAGTGGTGTGGTATGAGTCCTCTTGGAAGAGGTCACTATTAGCCCCACCATAGAGCTGCCAGGTGGGCAATCCACAAACTGGAGAACAATTAAACCAAAAAAGTTCTTGAACTGTTGCAAAAGTTCTAAGCCCCACAACAGACTTCCAAACCTGGGGATCCAGCAAAGGGCCTGGGAATCCCCAGGAAATCTGACTTTGAAGGTCAGTGAGATTTGATTACAGAACTTCCACAGGACTGGGGAAACAGAAGTGCTTGGAGGGCACAAACAAAACATTATATGCACCAGGACCCAGGAGAAAGGAACAGTGACCCCACAAGAGACTGAGCCAGACTTGCCTGTGAGTATTTGGGAGTCTCTGGAAGAGGTGTTTGTTGACAGTGGCCTGCCTCAGGGTCAAGGGCACTGGAAGCAGCAGTCCTAGGAGATGTGTGTGGCATGCTGGCATAAGGTCCTTTTAGAGGAGGTTGCCATTACCTCTATCATAGAGATTATAGCCTACCATAGAGACTAAGACTGTAGGACTGGATGGCCTCAAACCAAATAGGTGGGAACAAGAATAGTCCCACTTATCAGCAGAAAATTCAATTAAAGAGATACTGAGCATGGCCCTGCCTACCAGGACAAGACCCAATTTTCCCCAGAGCCAGTCCTCTGAAGGGGAAGCTTGCACAAGCCTTTTTCCTTAATGTGTCACAGGGCAGACAAAATGAAAACCACAGTCTCAGAAAGCTAACCAAAATGATCACATGGAACACAGTCTTCTGTAACTCAATGAAACTATGAGACATGCTGTATAAGGCCACCCTAGATGGACGGGTCTTTGTTGGAGAGTTCTGGCAAAACATGGTCCACTAGAAAAAGGAAAGGAAAACTACTTCAGCTACTTGCCTTGAGAACCCCAGGAAAGTATGAAAAGACAAAAAGTTATGACACTGAAAGATGAAACCCCAGGTCTGTAGGTGTCCAGTAAGCCACTGGAGAAGAACAGAGAAAAGACCTTAGGAAGCATTATTATGAGCAAAACTAGTGGAGGTGATGGAATTGCAGCAGAGCTATTTCTAATCCTAAAAGATGATGCTTTTAAAGGACTGCACTCACTATGCCAGCAAATTTGGAAAACTCAGAAGTGGCCACAGGTCTGGAAAAGGTCAGTTTTTATTCCAATCCCAAAGAAGGGGAGTATTAGGAATGTTCAAACTGCTGCACAATTGCACTCATTTTACATGCTCAACATCCTTCAATCTAGGCTTCAACAGTTTGTGAACTGAGAGCTTCTAGAGGTAAAAGCTGGATTTAGAAAAGGCAGATGAACCAGAGATCAAATTGCCAACATCCGTTGGATTACAGAAAAAGCAAGGGAATTCCAGAAAGGAAAAAAAAAAAAAATCTACTTCTGCTTTATTGACTACAACAAAAACTTTGACTGTGTGGATCACAAAAAAAGTATGGAAAATTCTTAAAGAAATGGGAATGCAAGAACACCTCATCCACCTCTTGAGAAACCTATATCCAGATCAAGAAGCAACAACTAGAACCAGACATGGGACAATGGACTGTTTCAAAACTGGAAAAAGAATACATCAAGGCTGTATATTGTTGCCCTGCTTTTTAAAATTATATGCAGAGTACATCATGAAAAATGCCAGGCTGGATATATCACAAGCTAGAAACAAGATTACCAGGAGAAATATCAATAACCTCAGATACGCAAATGACACCACCATGACAGAAAGTGAAGAGGAACTAAAGAGCCTCTTGATGAAGGTGAAAGAGGAAAGTGAAAAAGCTGGCTTAAAACTCAATGGTCAAAAAAGACAGCAAGGAAATAGAAAGAATCATAAGAGAATATTATGAGCAGTTAAATACTAATAAAATGGATAAACTAAAGGAAATAGACAGATTCTTAGAAAATGTTAATTTTCCAAGATTGAACCAGGAAAAATAGAAATTATCAAAAAACCAATTACATTGACATCAAAACTGTGATAAAAAAATCTCCCCAAAAACAAAAACCCAGGGCTAGATGGCTTCACAGGTGAATTCTATCAAACATTTAGAGAAAAGCTAATGTTTATTTTTCTGAAACTCTTCCCAAAAATTGCAGAGGAAGTAACACTTACAAACTCATTCTATGAGGCCACCATCACCCTGATACCAAATCCAGGCAAAGACAAAACAAGAAAATTTCAAGCCAATATCATTGATAAACATAGATGCAAAAACATTTAACAAAATTCTAGCAAACAGAATTCAACAGCACATACATCATACATCATAATCAACTTGGGCTTATTCCAGGGAAGCAAGGATTCTTCAATATACGCAAATCAATGTGCTATACCATATTAACACATTGAAAAATAAAAACCACATGATCATCTCAATAGATGCAGGAAAAGCCTTTGATAAAATTCACCACCCATTTATGATTCAAACTCTTCAAAAAATGGGCATAGAAGGAACCTACCTCAACACAGTAAAGTCCATATATGATATACCCACTTTATTCTCAATGGTGAAAAACTGAAAGCATTTCCTCTAAGATCAGGAACAAAACAAGGGCATCCACTCTCATCACTATTATTCAACATAGTGATGGAAGATCTAACTATGGAAATTAGAGACAAGAAATGGAATAAAACTAACCCTGATCAGAAAAGAAGAAGTAAAGTTCTCACTGTTTGCAGATGACATGATATTATACATAGAAAAGCCAAAATGAAACTATCAGAAAATTAATAGAGACAACTAGCAAAGTCATGGGTACAAAATCATTACACAGAAATCACTTGTGTTCTTATATAATAACAAAAATTCAGAAAGAGAAATTAAGGAATCAATCCCATTCACCATTGAAACAAAAATAATAAAAGATCTAGGCATAAACCTACCTCAGGAGACAAAAAACTGTATATGGAAAATTATAAGACACTGATGAAAGCAATCAAAGATGACACAAACAGAGGGAGAGATATTCGACATTCTTGGGTAGGAAGAAACAATATTGTGAAAATGACTGTACTATAAAATGCAATCAACAGATTCAATCCAATACCTATCAAAATACCAATGACATTTTTCCACAGAACTAGAACAAAAAAATTCACAATTTATGTGGAAACACAAAAGACCCCTAATGGCTAAAGCAGTCTTCAGTTCAGTTCAGTTCAGTTCAGTCGCTCAGTTGTGTCCGACTCTCCGCGACCCCATGAATCACAGCACGCCAGACTACAAAGCTATAGTCATCAAGACAGTATGATACTGGCACAAAACAGAAATATAGACCAATGAAATAAAATAGAGAGCCCAGAGAGAAATCCACACATCTACGGTTACCATATTTATGACAAAGGAGACAAGAATATTGTATGGGGCAAAGGTAGTCACCTCTTTTCAATAGGTGGGGTTGGGAAAATTGGACAGCTACATGCAAAAGAATGAAATTAGAATACTTCATAATTCCATACACAAATATAAACTCAAAATGGATTAAAGGCCCAAATATAAGACCATTAACTATAAAACTCTTAGAGGAAAATGTAGGCAGAACACTCGATGACATAAGTCAAAACAAGATCCTCTATGACTCACCTCCCAGAGTAATGGAAATAAAAATAAACAAGTGGACCTAATTAAACTTAAAATATTTTTCACAGCAAAGTAAACTATAAACAAGGTGAAAAGACAACCCTCAGAAAGGTAGAACATAATAACAAAGGGAATAACTGACAAATAATTAATTTTCAAAATATGTAAGCAGTTCATACAACTCAATCCCAGAAAAACAAACAACACAACCAAAAAGTGGAAAAAAGACCTGAACAGACATTTTTCCAAACCAGACATACAGATGGCTAACAAGCACATGAAAAGTTGCTCAACATGGCTCAGTATTCAGTTCAGTTCAGTTCAGTTCAGTTCTCAGTCGTGTCTGACTCTTTGCAACCCCATGAATCACAGCACGCCAGGCCTCCCTGTCCATCACCAACTCCCGGAGTTCACTCAAACTCATGTCCATCGAGTTAGTGATGCTATCCAGCCATCTCATTCTCTGTCGTCCCCTTCTCCTCCATTCCCCAATCCCTCCCAGCATCAGACTCTTTTCCAGTCAGTCAACTCATCGCATGAGGTGGCCAAAGTATTGGAGTTTCAGCTTTAGCATCAGTCCTTCCAATGAACACCCAGGAGTGATCTCCTTTAGAATGGACTGGTTGGATCTCCTTGTAGTCCAAGGGACTCTCAAGAGTCTTCTCCAGCACCACAGTTCAAAAACATCAATTCATCGGCGCTCAGCTTTCTTCACAGTCCAACTCTCACATCCATACATGACCACAGGAAAAACCATAGTCTTGACTAGACGGACCTTTGTTGACAAAGTAATGTTTCTACTTTTTAATATACTATCTAGGTTGGTCATAAATTTCCTTCCAAGGAGTAAGCATCTTTTAATTTCATGGCTGCAATCAGCATCCACAGTGATTTTGGAGCCCCCAAAAATAAAGTCTGACACTGTTTCCACTGTTTCCCCATCTATTTCCCATGAAGTGATGGGGCCAGATGCTATGATCTTCTTTTTCTGAATGTTGAGCTTCAAGCCATCCTTTTCACTCTCCTCTTTCACTTTCATCAAGAGGCTTTTGAGTTCCTCTTTACTTTCTGCCATAAGGGTGGTGTCATCTGCATCAGTTCAGTTCAGTTCAGTTCAGTCGCTCAGTCGTGTCTGACTCTTAGCGACCCCATGAACCACAGCACGCCAGGCCTCCCTGTCCATCACCAACTCCCGGAGTTCAAGCAAACTCATGTCCATCAAGTCAGTGATGCCATCCAGCCACCTCATTCTCTGTCGTCCCCATCTCCTCCTACCCCCAATCGCTCCCAGCATCAGAGTCTTTTCCAGTGGGTCAACTCGTCGCATGAGGTGGCCAAAGTATTGGAGTTTCAGCTTTAGCATCAGTCCTTCCAATGAACACCCAGGATTGATCTCCTTTAGAATGGACTGGTTGGATCTCCTTGCAGTCCAAGGGACTCTCAACAGTCTTCTCCAGCACCACAGTTCAAAAGCATCAATTCTTCGGCGATCAGCTTTCTTCACATACCTGAGGTTATTTATATTTCTCCCAGCAATCTTGATTCCAGCTTGTGCTTCTTCCAGCCCAGCGTTCCTCATGAGGTACTCTGCATATAAGTTAAATAAGCAGGGTGACAATATACAACCTTGACGTACTCCTTTTCCTATTTGGAACCAGTCTGTTGTTCCATGTCTAGTTCTGACTGTTGCTTCCTGACCTGCATACAGGTTCCTCAAGAGGCAGGTCAGGTGGTCTGATATTCCCATCTCTTTCAGAATTTTCCACAGTTTATTGTGTTCCACACAGTCAATACTGTGCTCCGTATTTAAGAAATGCAAATCAAAACTACAATGAGCCTCACACCAGTCAGAATGGCCATCATTAAAAACTCTCAAAGAATAAGTGCTGGAGAAGGTATGGAAAAAGGGGAACACTCTTGCATTGTTGGTGGGAATGTAAATGATACAGCTACTATGGAAGACAGTATGGAGATTCCTTTTAAAAAAAAAACTTGGAATAAAACCACCATATGAGTCAGCAATGTCACTCCCAGGTATGTACTCCAAGGAAAGAAAAATTTAAAAACACATGTGCCTCAGTGTTCACTGCAGCACTGTTTACAATAGCTAGAACATGGTAGCAACCTAGATGTCCATTGATAGATGGATGAATAAAGAAGCTGTGATATATATATATATATATATATATATATACACAATGGAATATTGCTCAGCTATAAAAAGGAACACGTTTGAATCAGTTCTAATGAGGTGGATGAACCTAGTGCCTATTTTACAGAGTGAAGTAAGTCAGAAAGAGAAATATAAATATTGAATACTAATGCATATAGATGAAATCTAGAAAGATGGTACTGATGAATTTATTTTTAGGGAAGCAATGGAGAAACAGACATAAAAATGACTTATTGACACGGGGGAGGGGAGGAGGGAGAGGGTGAGATGTATGGAGAGAATAACATGGAAACTCACACTACCATATGTAAAATAGATCGCCAATGGGAATTTGCTCTATGACTCCAGGAACCCAACCAGAGGCTCTGTAACAATCTAGAAGAGTGAGGGAAGGAAATTGGAGTGGGGGGACATGGGTGTACTTATGGCTGATTCTTGCTGATATTTTACAGAAAACACAAATCTCTCTAAAGCAATTATCCTTCAATTAAAAAATAAATTAAATGAAGAACCTGGCAGGTGGGGGGCACTAAGATCATGGCATCGAGTCTCATCACTTCATGGCAAAAGGGTGGAGAAACAAAGGAAGCAGTGACACACTTTATTTTCTTGGGCTCCAAAATAACTGCAGGTGGCAAGTGTGGCCATGAAATTAAAAGATGCTTGCTCTTTGGAAGTAAAGTTACAGCAAATCTAGACAACATAGTAAAAGATAGAAACATCACTTTGCTGACCATGGTCCATATAGTAAAAGCAGTGGCTCTCCAATAGTCATGTACAGATGTGAGATTTGGACTACAGGGAAGGCTGAGTACCTAAGAATTTATCCTTTTACCTGTGATGTTGGAGAAGTCTCTTGAGAGTCACTTGAACTCAAGGAGATCAAACCAGTCAATCCTAAAAGAAATCAACCATGAATGTTCTTTGTAAGGGCTGATGCTGAAACTGAAGATCCAATATTTTGGTCACCTGATGTGAAGAGCTGACACTGGAAATTACCCCGAAGGTGGGAAAGATTAAAAGCCTAAGGAGAAGAGGGCAACAGAGGATGAGATAGTTGGGTGGCATTACTGACTCAATGGACATGAGTTTGAGCAAACTCTGGGAGGCAGTGAAGGACAAGGAAGCCTGGAATACTGCAATGGGCTCACAAAGAGTTGGACATGACTGAGTGACTGAACAACAACCAAGGTGAAGTTTATACAGACAGTTGAAGTTAAGTTGCTATCAGCTTAAAATGGATTGTTTAACCTATATTTTGTGTGAGCTGTATGGTAACACAAACCAAAATCCTAGAACAACTGCATGGAATACAAAGGAAAGATAGACTGCATATCACCACAGAGAATCACCAATTTACAAAGGTAAGCAGAAACAGGGAAAATGTGAAACAAGAAAGTATAAAATAATTAATTAAATGGCAATTGTAAGCCCTCTCACATCAACAGAAACTCAATGTATATGGATTGAATATAGAATCAATTTCACAAAGTGACTGGATGGAATAATAAACAAGATTCAAATATATAATTTCTACAAAAGCCTCCTTACAGACTCAAAGCAATAGGTGGAAAAAATATTCCATGTAAGTGAAAATACAAAGAAAGGGGAGAAATATGTACAACAGAAAAATTAGGTTTTAAACCAAAACCTGTAACAAGAGACAAAGAAGGTCATTATATAAAACAAAGGGTCAACTCATCAAGAAGATATAACAATAGTAAATATATATGCACCCAACATAGGAACACCTAAACATACTAAGCAAACACTAATAGTTGTGAAGTGAGTAAAAGACTAAGATATAGTAACAGTAAGGGACATCAGTACCCATTATCAACAATTGATACATCATTTTCCAGGCCAAAAAAATCAATGAAGAAATGATGGTTGAACCATATATTGGACCAAAATGGATTAAACAGATATTTTTAGAACATTCTATCCATACAGAAAGTGGAATACAGGTTCTTCTCCAGTGTACTTGGAAAATTCCCCAACATTGACGATATGATAAGGCATTAAACAAGCCTTATGAAATTAAAAAAAATGTTAAAATAATATGAAATATCTTTTCCAGTTACAAGGGACTGAAACTAAAAGTCAACAACAAGAATAAAGCTGGCAAATCTACAAATATATTGAAATTAACACTCTCCTGAGCAACCAATGTATTAAGAAAAAATAAAAACCATAATTTTTAAAATCTCAAAATAAATGGAAATGGAAGCACAGCATACAAAACCCATACGTTTTTGCCTCAAAAAGCAGTTTTGAGACCGAAGTATACAGTAATAAAGGCATATTATTAGAAAAATAGATCTCAGAGGGAAAAACACCTAAATTTATACCTCAAGGGAATAAAAACAAAAGAACAAACAAAGGCCAAGGTTAGCAGAAGGAATGAAGTAGCAAAGATCTGGGAAGAAATAAATGAAATAGAGGCCAGAGAAAGCAACAGAATCCACAAAACTAAAAGCTTTTTTAAAGTATAATAAAAATTGACAAGCCTTTTTTCTAACTTAAAAAAAGATTCAAATAAAATCATAAATGAAAAAGGAGACACTATATCTGATACTAGAGAGATACATAGAATCATAAGAGACTACTGTGAATATGTATATGCCAAAAAATTGGATAACCTAAGAGAAATGTATAAAGCTCTAAAAGTATACAACCCACCAAGATTGAATCAAGAAGAAAAAAAGAAGCAGAATACGGCAATAATAAGAAAGTCAGATAAAGACATTACAATGAAAATATAGACCAATATCCCTGATGAATATAGACGTAAAATTCTCAGAAATATTAGCAGACCTATGGGACTTCCCTGTAGCCCAGATGGTAAAGAATCTGCCTGCAATGCAGTTCCACAACACATTAAGAGGGTTACACACCAGAGCCAAGGGACTTATCCCTGGAATATAAGAATGGTTCAAAATATGGAAATCAATCTACATGACAAAACACGTTGATAAAATAAAGCTTAAAAAATATGATCATTTTCATAGATAAAGAAAAATTATTTTACAAAATGCAATATTCTTTCATTATTAAGACACTCAGTAAATTAGAAAGAACATTTCTCAGCATAATAAAGGCCATATATGACAAATCTACAGTTAAACTTATATTCATTGATGAAAATTTTTAAATGTTTTCTCTAGGATCAGGAATAAAGCAGGACACTCATTCTTACCACTTTTGGTCAATATGATATGGAAAACTTAGCTAGAACAATTAGGGGGAGGGAGAAATAAAAAAATGTCTAAATTCAAAAGAAAGAAGCAAAATTGTCATTATTTGCAAATGATTTCAGAGAAGGCAATGTATCGGGGACCAGTCTTGATATGGCCCAGGGTATCCTCGGGATGAACGGTGTCGGCGTCAGAGAGAGAGAGAGAGAAAGAGAGAGAGAGAGAGACAGGGGCTGATGATTCCTTGGTTTATGCAGGAAACCAATAAAACCCCAGCACGGGGTTTGCTCTGTTTACGTAGGCCGCAGGCGCCCTCTCGAATCACTGGAGGTACCCCACCAGGGCACCTCCTCGAGTGGGTCTTAGAAGCCCAGGCAGATAAGTAAACTCAGAGGGCCCAGCGCTCCAAGGATCTCAACCAGAAAAAGGAGAATAGAGAAAAGGATAGAAAAAGAGAAAGAACGACACGGGGAGACCAAGCTTCAGTGAGCAAGGCCCAAAACTTTATTTTCCAGTGCTGCTTTTATACCCTAAGTTGTGCACATAAAAAATAGAGAAAGAGAGGTATAGTGTCAAGCCAAAATCACGCGGAGTCAGCAGTCTTGACCCTTATCAGGATCAGGGCTCATTTTTGTATGTCTCGTGATATACAAAAGTTTTGGGTGGTTTACATCATCTTCTGGCCAGGTGGCCTGCTAACAGTTTATGGCCGTCTCTCCTAACAAAGGTTTGTTAGCTAGAAAAAGTCTTATATTCTTTTAAGATGATTTTCTGAATGTCAGTTGCTAGATACATGACAAAGTTACATTCCTATAAGGCACAGGTGTAGTGAGCTACAAGAAAGGAATTTATTAACTTAAGATCTGATGTGGCTAAATCAAAGGCTACTACTTATATTCTCTATATGTGATTAATATATTTCCAAGGATACAATAGATAGAGGAAACTTTTCAGCAAGCATTGATTCAACAATGAAATCTTTTTTAGTACTATTCTAATGATTTTAACTTCTTCAACAGATTCCTGTATTTTAGAATATTAGGCTTTCTGTCCTTGCATTGCTGGGAGGCTATAAACAGTCACACTCATAGTTGTAAGAGCCCGGACAAACTTGTCAGGCAAGTTAGAAAGCTATCAGAGGGGCTTGGATTGGAACACTCCTATTAAGCCGAGGAGAACTTTTAAACTACAGCTCTGAATTAATGTTTTCAGAGAAAGGTGGTTGGGGGAAAGCCCCCGTAAGTATTAGAGGACTTGGTAAGAGGCGTAAGATAGTAAGGCAGTCAGACTCCGGTTTTCTTTGGGGTAGATGCTCAGGTAAGTCCAGGGGGTTCCTCGAGTCCTGATTAGCCTTTGCCCGTCAGGCCTCTTCCCCAATTGACCTTTGCCACGGGTAGGATTTCCCTCGCTGGCTCCCAGCACCAATGGCAATCCACTCAAGTACTCTTGCCTGGAAAATCCCATGAACGGAGGAGCCTGGTAGGCTGCAGTCCATGGGGTCTCGAAAAGTCGGACACAGCTGAGTGACTTCACTTTCACTTTTCACTTTCATGCATTGGAAAAGGACATGGCAACCCACTCCAGTGTTCTTGCCTGGAGAATCCCGGGGACAGCAGAGCCTCGTGGGCTGCTGTCTGTGGGGTCGCACAGAGTCGGACACGACTGAAGCGACTTAGCATCAGCAGCAGATGATTTGATCTTATATATGGAAAATCCTAAAGACTCAATCAAAACCCTTGGAAATAATCAAATAATTCAGTATAATGCTATATATTAAAATCAACTTAACAGAAATCAGTGGTGGTTTTGTACACTAACAAGGAAACATGAAAAATCATGTAAAAAATGTATCTCATCCATCATCACAATATCATCAAAAGCAATAAAATACTCAGTATCAAATTTGACCAATAAAGTAAAAGATGTGTATAATAAAAGGTGTAAGAACAAGACCTTAATATAATAAATTGAAAAGATACAAACAAGTGGAAAGATACACCATGTTCATGGATCAGAAGAATCAATATCGTAAAGTGTCCATACTATTCAAAGACTTCTATTAATTCCGTGCAAACCCTATCAAAATTCACATGACATTCCTAAAATTTGTATGGAAACAAAAAAGATACCAAAACAGTCAAAGAAATCCTGAGAAAGAACAATGCAAGAGGCATCATACTTCCTGATTTAAAACTGGTATACTACAAATCTATAGTAATTAAATTGATGTGAGGCATGATAAAAATAGACCCTTAAACCAATGAAAAAGAATAAAAAGCCCAGAATTAACCTCCCACATATATGTTCAACAAATATTTGACAAAAAACCCCAAAAACACTCAGTGGTGAAAGTCTCTTCAACAAAAAGGTGTTGGGGAAACTGGATAACCACATGTAAAAAAAAAGAGAAAAAAGAGAAATTTAAATTGGACTCCTATCTTACACTGGGGTTTCCCATGTGGTACTAGTGGTGAAGAACCTGCCTGCCAATGCAGCAGACAAGAGAGGCAGGTTTGAACCCTGGGTCAGGAAGATCCCCTGGAGGAGGAAATGGCAACCCACTCCAGTATTTTTGCCTGGAGAATCCCATGAACAAAAGAGCCTTGTGAGCTACAGTCCTAGTGGCAAAGAGTCCGATACAACTGAAGTGATTTAACATGCACATCTTACACCACTTACAAAAAAGAAAAAAAATTCAAAATGAATTAAAGACTTAAAGATAAAGCCTTGATATCATAAAACTCCTAGAAAAAAACGGGGGAGAAAATCTTCAAAATAAGACTGGGCAATTATTTATCAGATGTAACACCAGAAATCTCAAACAGCAAAAATAAAAATTAATTGAGGCTAAAAAAAATTGAAAATTTCTTCATAGCTAAAGACACATCAACTAAATGAAACAACAACATGCAGAACGGGAGAAATATTTGCAAAATGTGTATTGATAAGGGGTTAATATAGAAAATATACGAAGATCTGTTGTTGTTGTTTAGTCACTGAGTTGTGTCTGACTCTTTGAGATCCCAATGTACTGTAACCAAGCAGGCTCCTCTGTCCATGGAATTTTCCAGGCAAAGACACTGGAAAACATCTGGGAAACCCCTAATAGCTGTGTGATTTTGTGCAAAAATTTAACTTCTCTGATCAGAAACCTGTTTAAAACAGAAAGATGGATACCCCACGCTATTATGAGGATAACATTCAGTCAGTCAGTCAGTTCAGTCGCTCAGTCGTGTCCGACTCTTTGCAACCCCATGAATCACAGCATGCCAGGCCTCCCTGTCCATCACCAACTCCTGGAGTTCACTCAAACTCATGTCCATCGAGTTGGTGATGCCATCCAGCCATCTCATTCTCTGTTGCCCCCTTCTCCTGCCCCCAAACCCTCCCAGCATCAGAGTCTTTTCCAATGAGTCAACTCTTCGCATGAGGTGGCCAATGTATTGGAGTTTCAGCAAGGAGTACCCAAATGTGTGCCATGTACTCAGAAGTATTTAGTAAAGCGGAAGATTTGTTAGAAGCTGTTTAATTCCCCATCTTGACAACATACAGTACTGAACCATGAAAATGACTATTTTGGAAGAGTAATATTTGCCATCACATGGGATGGTTTAATGCTCAAGGCACCCCTTCCCCCCATCAAATCTTTCCGTTCAGTTCAGTTCAGTCACTCAGTCATGTCCAAGTCTTTGCGACCCCATGAATCACAGCATGCCAGGCCTCCCTGACCATCACCACTCCCGGAGTTCACTCAAACTCATGTCCATCAAGTTGGTGATGCCATCCAGCCATCTCATCCTCTGTCGTCCCCTGCTCCTCCTGCCCCCAATCCCTCCCAGCATCAGAGTCTTTTCCAGTGAGTCAAATCTTTCGGGCACAACCAACAGCAGTACTCATATATTACATTAGAGGCACTGGAGATGCAGGGGAAAAAAAAATATTGCAATTAAGTAGCAAACTATCTTATTGTTGAGATAAGTAGAATATTAGGGAAGATGTTATTTGAAGGGGGAATGAAAGCTGGTCTGCAGTCCAGTATAACAGAGAAAGATAAATTTACTAAAGTTATCTTTCTGGAAACTGAAGAGTCAAGATCTTTTTTCAAAACTTAAAAAAAAAATCATGGTTCAGAGCTTGTATCTTAGATTCTGGAAGGTAACTGTGCTCCTAGACTGTAAGGATGTAAACATGTATTTGATATTAAAAAAAAGAAGTCATTAATTTCTTCATTTTCCCATCCCAGTCGCACCCCACCTTGGGGCAATTGTTTAGCACTTGTTCGGGCTCCCCTGATAGCTCAGCTGGTAAAGAATCTGCCTGCAATGCAGGAGACCCCAGTTCAATTCCTGGGTCGGGAAGATCTGCTGGAAAATGGATAGGCTACCCACTCCAGTATTCTGGCCTGGAGAATTCCATGAACTGTATAGTCCATGGGGTCACAAGGAGTTGGACACAACTGTGATCAACTTTCACTAGACTTCTGTTCAACTTTTGACTAGGCGCTTTCTCTAGACTCTCAAGCTCCTGACATGGTTAGTTTGCAATAACTGGTTAGACAGGCAGCAGAACAGAACCATTCAATAACAAAAATAAGCAATCTGATTTGTGTGTGTGTGTGTGATTTTTATTTTTATTTTTAAAAATTTATTTATTTTAATTGGAGGCTAATTACTTTACATTATTGTATTGGTTTTGCCATACATTGACAAGAATCCGCCCCAGGTGTACATGTGTTCCCCATCTTGAACCCCCCTCCCACCTCCCTTCCAATATTATCCCTCTGGTTCATCCCAGTGCACCAGCCCCGAGCATCCTGTATCACGCATCGAACATGGACTGGCGAATCGTTTCACATATGATAATATACATGTTTCAATGACATTCTCCCAAATCATCCCACCCTCGCCCTCTCCCAGAGTCCAAAAGACTGTTCTATCTGTGTCTCTTTTGGGGCAAAGGAACTGTTTTGCTGAAAGTTTTAACTTTTGTTTCTGATCCAAAGGATTCATTAACAAAAGGCACCACTTGCTATAAACAAACAATTTCAATATTTAATAGAGAATTACCTAACTTACTTTCAATATACAATAACTAAAAGAAAAGAGAAATAGAAACTGTAGACAGGAGTACATATGTCACCTAATTGGGCCAATTTAAACACCATCCAGACTCAAACAGTGCTGGGAAGTCCTATGTAACGGCAATCTGGAGTCCCGGTTGGGAGAAGGTCTTGGGCACCAAGTCTGTTCCACAGGTAAAACTTCAAAATTGTGGTTTGGAGAGTGTTCACTTACAATCTTAGGTTGCAAACTGACAAATTGTAGCTCTGATTTTGTGTTAGTATTTTTACAAGGTTGTTTGTTTTCTCTTGCAAGTCTTGGAATGTTGTTAACCACCAGACTTAATACTTAGATCCCCATAAGGGGCTCAACAATTAAAAGATCTGCCCCTATTTTATCTATAGTGCCCCTGGCTTACTGGTAACAATAGGTGCACTCAGGAGCAGTCCTGTAGTCAGATCAGTGTCCACGGAGGTCATAAGCAAGGCCAGGTGTCTACTCCGCTTTCTTTTATCTGAAGCCTGAACTACTTTCACTTAATTTAGAGGTGGCAAGAATACACAGAAGAACTGTACAAAAAAGATCTTCACAACCAAGATAATCATGATGGCGTGATCACTGACCTAGAGCGAGACATCTTGGAATGTGAAGTAAAGTGGGCCTTAGAAAGCATCACCACAAACAAAGCTAGTGGAGGTGATGGAACTACAGTTGAGCTATTTCAAATCCTGAAAGATGATGCTGTGAAAGTGCTACATTCAATATGCCAACACATTTGGAAAACTCAGCAGTGGCCACAGGACTGGAAAAGTTCAGTCTTCATTCCAATCCCAAAGAAAGGAAATGCCAAAGAATGCTCAAACTACTGCACAATTGCACTCATCTCACATATTAGTAAAGTCATGCTCAAAATTCTCCAAGCCAGGCTTCATCAATATGTGAACCGTGAACTCCCAGATGTTCAAGCAGGTTTTAGAAAAGGCAGAGGCACCAGAGATCAAATTACCACCATCCGCTGGATCATGGAGAAAGCAAGAGAGTTCAAGGAAAACATTTATTTCTGCTTCATTGACTATGCCAAAGCCTTTGACTGTGTGGATCACAATTTACTGTGGAACATTCTGAAAGAGATGGGAATACCAGACCACCTGACCTGCCTCTTGAGAAACCTGTATGCAGGTCAGGAAGCAACAGTTAGAACTGGTCATGGAACAACAGAGTGGTTCCAAATAGGAAAAGGAGTACGTCAAGGTTGTATATTGTCACCCTGCTTATTTAACTTATATGCAGAGTACATCATGAGGAATGCTGGGCTGGAAGAAGCACCAGCTGGAATCAAGATTGCTGGGAGAAATATCAATGACCTCAGATATGCAGATGACACCACCCTTATGGCAGAAAGTGAAGAGGAACTCAAAAGCCTCTTGATGAAAGTGAAAGAGGAGAGTGAAAAGATTGGCTTGAAGCTCAACATTCAGAAAACAAAGATCATGGCATCTGGCCCCATCACTTCATGGGAAATAGATGGAAAAACCATGGAAACAGTGTCAGACTTTATTTATTTGGGCTCCAAAATCACTAAAGATGCTGATTACAGCCATGAAATTAAAAGACACTCACTCCTTGGAAAGTTATGACCAACCTAGATAGTATATTAAAAAGCAGAGACATTACTTTGCCAACAAAGGTCCGTCTAGTCAAGGCTATGGTTTTTCCAGTGGTCATGTATGGATGTGAGAGTTGGACTGTGAAGAAAGCTGATCACCGAAGAATTGATGCTTTTGAACTGTGGTGTTGGAGAAGACTCTCCAACCAGTCCATCTCCACCCAGGAGATCAGTTCTGGATGTTCTTTGGAAGGACTGATGCTGAAGCTGAAACTGCAATATTTTGGCTACCTCACCTAAAGAGTTGACTCGTATGATAAGATCCTGATGCTGGGAGGTATTTGAGGCAGGAGAGAAGGGGACAACAGAGGATGAGATGGCTGGATGGCATCACCGACTCAATGGACATAAATTTATGTAAACCCTGGGAGTTGGTGATGGACAGGGAGGCGTGGCGAGCTGCGTTTCATGGGGTCACAAAGAGTCGGACACGACAGAGTGACTGAACTGACTGATAGATATATCTAAATAATTATGTAAATTATAGACAAAAATAAACCTATAGAATTATATAAATAAAATTATATAGATATACAAAGAGACAGACACAGCTAAGCGATTTAACAGCAACAATACTCGAATCACTTTTGTGTATAGCAACACTTAACACATTGTAAATCAACTATACCTCAAAGAAACTTCTTAAAATAGATATGCATACATTGTCTTACTGTGTTTTGATGAAAATTATTGAAATAAGATACATCGCAGACACATGTGATGAGATATTAGAGTGGTATTATGCCCACAGGGAATACTATAGTGCTGTGTTTGGCAGTATATGTCCTCTCCTGTTCAGCAAACATTTTCCGCTTCATCCCACTTCCTCCAGATGCAACATTGAAACAGGATTCTCGTTTTTTCTCTTTATGGTCAATAATATATTTTCAGGTAGGTGTCTTTGTGCTATTTTAAATTTTCTTTTATTTTACAAAATATTTATGAATACATATGATGCTATATTAAAGCAGAAAGAGGGGAGACAGGAAGATGGCAGAGGAATAGGATGGGGAGACCACTTTCTCCCTCACAAATTCATCAAAAGAACATTTGAACGCTGAGTAAATCCCACAAAACAACTCCTGAATGCCGACAGAGGACATCAGGCACCCAGAAAAGCAGCCCATTGTCTTCGAAAGGAGGTAGGAAATAGTATAAAAGATAAAAAGAGAGACAAAAGAGCGAGGGACGGAGATCCTTCCCAGGAAGGGAGGCTTAAAAAAAGAGAGAGGTTTCAAAACACCTGGAAACACTCACTGGCGAGTCTGTGGCGAGCCTTGAAACCTCAGAGGGCAACATAACCAGGAGAATAAAAAGAAATAAAAAATTAAAACCCACAAACTAAGTGCCCAGAGGTACCTCTCTGCAGAGAAGAGGCACAGATGCCCTCACCCCCCACTAGCAAACGGAGGCTGGGCAGGGAGGCGTGGGCTGCATTGCTTAGAGTGAGGACCGGGCCTGAATGCCCTGAGGGCAACCTGAGAGTGCTAACGAAAGATAGCTAAGCAGACTGTGGGATAGCTACCCCGTGAAAAGGCAAAAAGACCCAACCTAAACACCGCCAGACCCACTCAAAGAAGAAAGGATTGAACAGAACTAACTGGCTGCGGTCATCCCATCCACCATCTCCCACTGAGGCAGACAGGGGAGGGCAGCCAGAGCCAGAAGGGGGCAACTGCGGCCCCAGATAGGCTTCCAATATCAAGCTGCAGGCATGCTTCTTTGCTAAACAAGACTTCTTGGGTTCGGGCCAGTCGATATCCGCTTGAGAAGGTGCGCCAGTTGTAAACCCAGAAAACCAAGCGGCAGGGACCGGGGAGGCTATAAGTCACAGCGACCGTGCTCACCAATCACCTAGTCACCTGAGCTGCTTGGACCAGGGAAGGGCACAAAAGGCAGTCCCAACCAAGTCTGCGCCTTTGTGGAGTACCTGAGTACCTGAACCTGAGCCGCTCAGACCTGGGAAGTGCATACAACCCAGTGCCAGCCTCAGACAGTTCCTGGCAGAGCAACCTAGATCCTGAGCAGCATAAACAGGAAAAGCACACACGCCATGAGCAGGGCAATCCCAGTGTAGCCGAGACACGGCGAACAGTCCCGACAGATGCCAGTGATATTTGTTAGCAGCGTTCTTCCCCACGTACAGCACGACTGAACAGGTAAGCCTACAAAAGGGTACACCACCGCCCCCTTGTGTCAGGATGGGAATTAGACACTGAAGAGAAAAACAAACAGAAGAGCTTAAACAGAAGGAACTGCCTTGGAAGTGACAGATGGAGAAGTCTTGAGCCTACTCCAAGAATAAGATTGAAAACCAGAGGCAGAGGCTTAAATCCAAATCCTGAGAACACCAGAGATCTCCTGTTCCAGGGAACACTAAATGATAGGAGCTCATCATGTGCCTCCATACATACACTGAAACCAGGCACCACCCAAGGGTCAACAAGTTTCAGAGAAAGACATACCATGCAAATTCTCCAGAAACACAGGAGAATAGCCCTGAGCTTCAATATACAGGCTGCCCAAAGCCACTCAAAACCCATTGACATCTCAAACTCATTACTGGATACTTCCTTACACACCAGAGAGAAGAAATGCAGCTCCACCAGTCAGAACACTGACACAAGTTTCCCTAACCAGGGAACCTGGATAAACCACCCATCCAACCTAACACACAGTGAGGAAACTACATAATAAAGAGAACTCCACAAACTGCCAGAAGACTGAAAGGCCACCCTGAGCACAGCAATATAAGCAAGATGAAGAGGCAGAGAAATACCCAGCAAGTAAAGGAACAGGACAAATACCCACCAACACAAACAAAAGAGGAAGATATAGGGAATCTACCTGATAAACAATTTCAAGATTTGATAGTGAAATTGATTCAAAATATTGAAAGCAAAATGGAGTTACAGATAAATAAAGTGGAGAAAAGGATTGAGAAGATGAAAGAAAGGTTTAATAAGGATTTAGGGGAAATAAAAAAGAGTCAATATACAATGAATATTTGAATACATGAGATCAGAAACACTCTGGAGGTAACAAACAGTAGAATAACGGAGGCAGAAGACAGGACAAGCGAGCAAGAAGATAGAATTGTAGACATAAAAGAAACAGAGAGGAAAAAAGAAAAACGAATTAAAAGAAATGAGGACAATATTAGAGACCTCTTGGACAATCTTAAATGCTCCAACATTCGAATCATAGGAGTCCCAGAAGAAGAAGACAAAAAGAAAGATCATGAGAGAATACTTGAGGAGATAATAGTTGAAAGCTTCCCTAAAATGGGGAAGGAAATAATCACCCAAGTCCAAGAAAGCCAGAGAGTTCCTAACAGGATAAACCCAAGGCGAAATACTCCAAGACATATATTAATCAAATTAACAAAGAACAAATATTAAAAGCAGCAAGGTAAAAGCAACAAATAACACACAAGGAGATTCCCATAAGGATAACAGCTGATCTTTCAACAGAAACTCTTCAGGCCAGGAGGGAATGGCAAGACATACTTAAAGTGATGAAATAAAATAACCTACAGACCAGATTACTATACACAGCAAGGATCTCATTCAAATATGAAGGAGAAATCAAAAGCTTTACAGACAAGCAAAAGCTGAGAGAATTCAGCAGCACCAAACCAGCTCTCCAACAAATGCTAAAGGATCTTCTCTAGACAGGAAACACAGAAAAGGTGTATTACTCGAAACCAAAACAATAAAGAAAATGGAAAGAGGATCATACTTATCAATAATTACCTTAAACATAAATGGGTTGAATGCCCATCCAAAAGACAATGGTTGGTTGAATGGATACCAAAACAAACCCCCCATATATGTTGTCTGCAAGAGACCCACCTCAAAACGAGGGACACATACAGATTGAAAGTGAAGGGCTGGAAAAAGATAATCCACGCAAATAGAGACCAAAAGAAGCAGGAGTAGCAATGCTCACATCAGATAAAATAGACTTTAAAGCAAAGGCTGTGAAAAGAGACAAAGAAGGAAACTACATTATGATCAAAGGATCAATCCAAGAAGATAGAACAATTATAAATATTTATGCATCTACCATAGGAGCGCAGCAATATGTAAGACAAATGCTAACAAGTATGAAAAGGGAAATTAACAACAATGCAATAATAGTGGGAGACTTTAATACCCCACTCACACCTATGGATAGATCAACTAAACAGAAAACTAACAAGGAAACACAAACGTTAAATGATACAATAGACCAGTTAGACCTAATAGATCTCTATAGGACATTTCACCCCAAAACAATGAATTTCACCTTTTTCTCAAGTGCACACAGAACATTTTCCAGGATAGATCACATCCTGGGCTATACATCTAGACTTGGTAAATTCAAAAACATTGAAATCATTCCAAGCATCTTTTCTGGCCACAATGCAGTAAGATTAGATCTCAATTACAGGAGTAAAACTATTTGAAATGCCAACATATGGAGGCTGAACAACACGCTGCTGAATAATGAACAAATCATAGAAGAAATCAAAAGAGAAATGAAAATATGCATAGAAATGAATGAAAATGAAAACATGACAACCCAAAACCTCTGAGACACTGTAAAAGCAGTGCTAAGGGGAAGGTTCATAGCAATACAGGCATACCTCAAGAAACAAGAAAAAAATCAACTAAATAACCTAACTCTACACCTGAAGAAACTAGAAAAGGAAGAAATGAAGAAACCCAGGTTTAGTAGAAGGAAAGAAATCTTAAAAATTAGGGAAGAAATAAATGCAAAAGAAACAAAAGAGACCATAGCAAAAATCAACAAAGCCAAAAGTTGGTTCTTTGAGAGGGTAAATAAAATTGAGAAACCACTAGCCAGACTCATCAAGAAACAAAGGGAGGAAAACCAAATCAATAAAATTAGAAATTAAAAGGGAGAGATCACAACAGACAACACAGAAATACAAAGGATCATTAGAGACTACCATCAGCAATTATATGCCAATAAAATGGACAGGTTGGATGAAATGGACAAATTCTTAGAAAAGTACAACTTTCCCAAACTGAACCACGAAGAAATAGAAAATCTTAGTAGACCCATAACAAGCACGGAAATTGAAACTGTAATCAGAAATCTTCCAGCAAACAAAAGGCCAGGTCCAGACGGCTTCACAGCTGAATTCTACCAAAAATTTAGAGAATAGCTAACACCTATCCTACTCAAACTCTTCCAGAAAATTGCAGAGGAAGGTAAACTTCCAAACTCATTCTGTGAGGCCACCATCACCCTAATCCCAAAACCTGGTAAAGATCCCACAACAAAAGAAAACTACAGGCCAATATCACTGATGAACATAGATGCAAAAATCCTTAACAAAATTCTAGCAATCAGAATCTAACAACACATTAAGAAGATCATACAACATGACCAAGTGGGCTTCATCCCAGGAATGAAAGTATTCTTCAACATCCACAAATCAACCAATATAATACACCATATTAACAAACTGAAGTATAAAAATCATATGATTATCTAAATAGATGCAGAGAAAGACTTCGCCAAAATTCAACATCCAGTTATGGTAAAAATCGTCCAGAAGGTGGGTGTAGAAGGAACATACCTCAACATAATAAAAGCTGTATATGACAAACCCACAGCAAACATTATCCTCAATGGTGAAAAATTGAAAGCATTTCCCCTAAAGTCAGGAACAAGACAAGGGTGCCCACTCTCACCACTACTATTCAACATAGTTCTGGAAGGTTTGGCCACAGCAATCAGAGCAGAAAAAGACACAAAAGGAATCCAAATTGGAAAAGAAGAAGTAAAATTCTCACTGTTCGCTGATGACGTGATCCTCTACACAGAAAACCTTAAAGACTCTACCAGAAAACTACTAGAGCTAATCAATGAATACAGTAACATTGCAGGATATAAAATCAGCACACAGAAATCCCTTGCATTCCTATACACTAATAATGAGAAAATAGAAAGAGAAATTAAGGAAACTATTCCATTCACTGTTGCAACGAAAAGAATAAAATACTTAGGAATATATCTACCTAAAGAAACAAAAGACCTGTCCATAGAAAACTATAAAACACTGATGAAAGTAATAAAAGAGGACACTAATAGATGGAGAAATATACTGTGTTTGTGGATTGGAAGAATAAATATTGTGAAAATGAGTATACTACCCAAAGTAATTTATATATTCAATGCAATCCCTATCAAGCTACCAACGATATTTTTCACAGAGCTAGAACAAATAATCTCATAATTTGTATGGAAATACAAAAAACTTCGAATAGCCAAAGCAATCTTAAGGAAGAAGAATGGAACTGGGGGAATCAATTTGCTGGGCTTCAGGCTCTACTACAAAGCCACAGTCATCAAGACAGTATGGTACTGGCATAAAGACAGAAATAAAGATCAATGGAACGAAGTAGAAACCCCAGAGATAACTCCAAGCACCTATGGGCACTTTATCTTTGACGAAGGAGGCAAGAATATAAAATGGAGAAAAGATAGTCTTTTTAACAAGTGATGCTGGGAAAACTTGTCAGCCACTTGTAAAAGAATGAAACTAGAACACTTCCTAACACAATACACAAAAATAAACTCAAAATGGATTAAAGATCTAAATGTAAGACCAGAAACTATAAACTCTTAGAGGAGAACATAGGCAAAACACTCTCTGACATAAATCATAGCAGGATCCTCCATGACCCACCTCCCAGAATACTGGAAATAAAAGCAAAAATAAACAAATGGGACCTAATTAAAATTAAAAGCTTCTGCACAACAAAGGAAACTGTAAGCAAGGTGAAGAGACAGCCTTCAGAATGGGATAAAATAATAGCAAATGAAACAACTGACAAATACTTAATCTCCAAAATATACAAGCAGCTCCTGCAGCTCAATTCCAGAAAAATAAACAACCCAATAAAAAATGGGCCAAAGAAATAAACAGACATTTCTCCAAAGAAGACATAAGGATGGTTAACAAACACATGAACAAATGCTCAACATCCCTCATAATCAGAGAAATGCAAATCAAAACCACAATGAGATACCATTTCACACCAGTCAGAATGGCTGCTATCCAAAAGTCTACAAGCAATAAATGCTGGAGAGGGTGTGGAGAGAAGGGAACCCTCTTACACTGTTGGTGGGAATGCAAACTAGTACAACCACTATGGAGAACAGTATGGGGATTCCTTAAAAAACTGGAAATAGAACTGCCATATGATCCAGCAATCACACTCCTGGGCATACACGCCGAGGAAACCAGAATTGAAAGAGACACATGTTTTCCAATGTTCATTGCAGCACTATTTATAATAGCGAGGACATGGAAGCAAACTAGATGTCCATCTGCAAATGAATGGATAAGAAAGCTCTGGTACATATACACAATGGAGTATCACTCAGCCATTGAAAAGAATACATTTGAATCAGTTCTGATGAGGTGGATGAAGCTGGAGCCTATTATACAGAGTGAAGTAAGCCAGAAAGAAAAACACCAACACAGCATAATAACGCATATATATGGAATTTAGAAAGATGGTAATGATAACCCTGTATACGAGACAGCAAAAGAGACACAGGTGTATAGAATAGTCTTTGGAACTCTATGTGAGAGGGTGAGGGTGGGCTGATTTGGGAGAATGGCAATGAAACATGTATATTATCATATGTGAAATGAATCACCAGTTCAGGTTCGATCCATGATACAGGATGCTCAGGGCTGGTGCACGGGGAGGATAAGGGAAGGAGGGAGGTGGGAGGAGTGTTCAAGAAGGGGAACACATGTACACCTGGGGTGGATTCATGTCAATGTATGGCAAAACCAACCTGCATAATATTGTAAAGTAATTAGCCTCCAATAAAATAAATATAAAAAAAAAGCAGAAAGAAATTTCTTTCTATAAAAAACTTTTTAGTTTTATTCTTTATTATCACTTACATAATTTAGAAAGCTGCAGTGATTTTCTTCTGCATATTTTATTTTGCATGTATGTTTATACAGAAACTTAAAATATAAGTAGCTTAAAAATTCAAAGTCATTATCTGTGTTTTACAGAGTAAATTAAAAAAAAAAAAAAGAATTCACATTGAATAATGGGCAGTTCTCATATTCCATGACATGTTTTCAAAAGTGACCATCTAGTCTTATAAACTATTGCTGCAGTATGCAATTGTTGTTCACTCACTCAGTTGTGTCCAACTCTTTGTGACCCCATGGACTGAACAACAAAAACAATTTCAATATCAGTTCAGTTCAGTTCAGTCGCTCAGTCCTGTCTGACTCTGTGTGACCCCCATAGATTGCAGCACGGCAGCCTTCCCTGTCCATCACAAACTCATGGAACTTGTTCAGACTCATGTCCATTGAGTCAGTGATGCCATCCAACCATCTCATCCTCTGTCTCTTAACACCACAGTTCAATATGCACAGTATACAGTGTAGGGGGTTAAGTTATGCTCTTTGAAAATTTATAGAAATCAAGCATATTGACCTCTTTTAAATAAAGCCAATATACTTTTTAATTATAAGTAGAATCACAGATAACCAAAATTAGAACCTTGCAATGTATTAAAATTTTTTCAAGTCCCTTAACTATTTTCTGGATTATTTTCTCATTATTCACTATACCATTTTCTAAATTACATAACCATTTTATTTGTTTATGTAAAACCCTTCACTAATAGCATTTTTAAAAATTTTTTGATGAAGTGTAGTTGATTTACAATACTTTATTAACTTCAAGTGTTACAGCAAAGTGATTGTCTTATACATATACATATATTCTTTTTTTTTTTCCTAATTCTTTTTCCATATAGTTTTACAGATAGAGTTACCTGTGCTATGTAGGTCCTTGTTTGTTATCTATTTCATATAAAGTAGTGTGTGTATGTTAATTGTGAACTCTTAATTCATCCCCCACCCCATATTTCTCCTTTGGTAACCACATATTTGTTTTCAAAATCTGTGAGTCTGTTTCTGTTTTGTAAATAAACTTATTTATATCATTTTCTTTAAAAAAAATTAGATTTTACATGTGAATGACAGCATATGATATGTGTCTTTCTTTGACTTATTTCTGACATAGTATTGATAATCTCTAGGTCTATCCATGTTGCTGCAAATAGCATATTTCATTCATTTTTATGACTGAGTAGTATTTCATTGTATATATGTACCAAATTGTCAGTCTTCTTTTTTAAATTGTTATTGGATATAGTTGATTTGCAGTGTTGTGTTAGTTCAAATTTTAGGAGGAATAGACTCTAACATAAGATTTATAAATATAACTTTATGCTTGCTTTAATACTAAATTCTCATCATTTGAATTATGCCTGGCTGATAAATAGTTAATATTTGTTGAATACATGAAACAAATGATTACTTAATTTGAAAATTCTTCATATCCTGCAAAGAAAGTCAGCTCTCCATTTATATTAGTGGAAAAGAGTTGAATTACATATTTCAAGCTTACTTCTTTACATCACTTCTGAAATAATAAAAAGTCAACTTATGAGGATCTCAGCAAATAAGTGAAATAATGAAACATGAGCATTTTTTCATGCTCCAGGAAGTGAGATTTTAAATATCATTTAATCTTAGAACTTTTTCATACTGTTAATGACCTAACATTCCAGCTTTCTATGCAATATTGCTCTTTACAGCATCAAACCTTGCTTCCATCATCAGTCACACCCACAACTGGGTGTTGTTTTTGCTTTGGCTCTGTCTCTTGATTCTTTCTGGATTTATTTCTCCACTGATATCCAGTAGCATACGGGGCACCTGCTGACCTGGGGCGTTCATCTTTCAGTATCCTATCTTTTTGCCTTTTCATACTATTCATGGAGTTCTCAAGGCAAGGATACTGAAGTGGTTTGCCATTCCCTTCTCCAGTAGACCACGTTTTGTCAGAATTCTCCACCATGACCTGTCTATCTTTGGTGGCCCTACACGGCATGGCTCATAGTTTCAGTGAGTTAGACAAGGTTGTGGTCCATGTGATCAGATTGATTAGTTTTCTGTGATTGTGGTTTTCTGTCTGTCTGCCCGCCCAATGATGGAGAAGGATAAGAGTCTTATGGAAGCTTCCTGATGGGAGAGACTGACTGAGGGGGAAACTGGGTCTTGTTCTGATGCTGGGCTGGATGAAGCACAAGCTGGAATCAAGATTGCTGGGAGAAATATCAATAACCTCAGATTTGCCGGTGACACCACTCGTATGGCAGAAAGTGAAGAAGAACTAAAAAGCCTATTGATGAATGTGAAAGAGGAGAGTGAAAAACTTGGCTTAAAACTCAACATTCAGAAAACTAAGATCATGACATCTGGTCCCATCACTTCATGGCAAATAGACGGGGAAGCAATGGCAACAGTGACAGACTGTTTTGGCGGTCTCCAAAATCACTGCAGATGGTAACTGCAACCATGAAATTAAAAGACTCTTGCTCCTTGGAGGAAAAGTGATGACCAATCTAGATAGCATATTAAAAAGCAGAGACACTGCTTTGCAAACAGAGGTCCATCTCGTAAAAGCTATGGTTTTTCCGGTAGTCATGTATGGATGTAAGAGTTGGACTATAAAGAAAGGTGAGTGCTAAAGAATTGATGCTTTTGAACTGTGGTATTGGTGAAGACTCTTGAGAGTCCCTTGGATTGCAAAAAGATCCAACCAGTCCATCCGAAAGGAAATCAGTCCTGAATACTCATTGGAAGGGCTGATACTGAAGCTGAAACTCCAATACTTTGACCACTTGATACGAAGAACAGTCTCATTGGAAAAGACCCTGATGCTGGGAAAGATGGAAAGCAGGAGAAGAGGACAACAGAGGATGAGGTGGTTGGATGGCATCACCAATTCAATGGTCTTGAGTTTGAGAAGCTCCACGAGTTGGTGATGGACAGGGAAGACTGGAATGCTGCAGTTCACGGGGTCGTGAAGAGTCAAACACGACTGAGTGACTGAAGAGCAGGAAACTTACGAAAAATGTCATGAATATTTTGATAGGTATCCCATTAAATCTCTATACAGTTTTGGGTATTATGGCTATTTTAAAGTATTAACTCTTCAAATTCAAAGCATGATATATACTTCAATTTATTTGAATTATATTTAATTTCCTTTATCAGTGTTTTATATTTTTAAGGGTATACGTCTTTCAACTTAGTTATGTCTAATGCTAGGTATTTTAATTTGTGTGTGCAATATTAAATGCATTTTCTTTATATTTCTGATATTTCTTTATTAAAGAAATTAACAGATTTCTACATGTTAATTTTTTATCCTACTACCATGCTGAATGCATTAGTTCTAATAATTTTCATTTGGAAGTTTGGAGTATCCTGTCATCTGTAAATAGTGATAGTTTTACCACCTTCCACTCCAGTTGGGATAACCTCTACTTATTGTTCTCTGATTGTTGTGACTAGTATTTCCAATACTATTTGAATAGAAGTGGTGAGAATGGGTGGCATTCCCAGGTGGTACTAATGGTAAAAAATCCTGCCTGCCAGTGCAGAAGACACAGGTCGGGAAGATCCCCTGGAGGAGGGCACAGCAAACCATTTCAGTATTCTTGTCAGGAGAATTTCATCAACAAAGGAGCCTGGTGGGCTACAGTCCATAGGGTCACAAAGAGTTGAACATGACTGAAGTGACTTCTCATGCATTCACAGTGAAAGTTGGCATCCTTGTCTTGTTCCTGAATTTATCAGAAAGGCCTTCAGCTTTTCACTGTTGAGTATTATGTTGACGGTAAGTTTGTTGTAAACGGTTTTTATTATATTAAGATATGTTCCTTCTACATTCACTTTAGTGAGAGTTTTTATCATCAGTAGATGCTGTATTTTGTCCAGTGCTTTTTCTGCATCTAATGAGATGATCATGTGGCTTTTATCTTCCCTTTCATTGATTGATTTGCATATGCTGAGCCATCCTTCTGACACTGGTATGAATCCAATTTGATCATAGTGTATGATTCTTTTTATGTATTATTGAATTCCATTTTCTAATAATTTGTTGAGCATTTTGACATTTATATTCATAATTTATATTGGTATAATTTTCTTTTTTGGTATTGTCTTTTCTGGTTTTGGTATCCTGGCTGTTTGGATAGTGACTTCATAGAATGAATTTGAGAATGTTTTCTCCTCCGCGCTTCTTTTGATTAATTTGAGCAGACTATTAAATCTTTTTTAAATGTTTGGTGAAATTTTCCACTTCAGCCATCCGGGCCTGCACCTTTCCTTGGAAGGAACATTTTTCTTTCTCTTTTTTAAAAAATACAAATTCAGTTTCATTTTTAGTGACCAGTTTATCTGTTTTACCTTGACTCAGTTTTAGCAGGCAGAACTGTACATGGAACAACAGACTGGTTCCAAATAGGAAAAGGAGTACGTCAAGGCTGTATATTGTCACCTTGCATATTTAACTTATATGCAGAGTACATCATGAGGAACGCTGGGATGGAAGAAGCACAACTTGGAATCAAGATTGCTGGGAGAAATATCAATAACCTCAGCTATGCAGATGACACTACCCTTATGGCAGAAAGTGAAGAGGAACTCAAAAGCCTCTTGATGAAAGTGAAAGAGGAGAGTGAAAAGGTTGGCTTGAAGCTCAACATTCAGAAAACGAAGATTATGGCATCTGGTCCCATCACTTCATGGGAAATAGATGGAAAAACAGTGAAAACAGTGTCAGACCTTATTTTGGGGGGCTCCAAAATCACTGCAGATGCTGATTGCAGCCATGAAATTAAAAGACGCTTGCTCCTTGGAAGGGAAGTTATGACCAACCTTGATAGTATATTAAAAAGCAGAGACATTACTTTGCCAACCAAGGTCCGTCTAGTCAAGGCTATGGTTTTTCCCATGGTCATGTATGGATGTGAGAGTTGGACTGTGAAGAAAGCTGATCGCCGAAGAATTGATGCTTTTGAACTGTGGTGTTGGAGAAGACTCTTGAGAGTCCCTTGGACTGCAAGGAGATCCAATCAGTCCATTCTAAAGGAGATCAATCCTGGGTGTTCATTGGAAGGACTGATGCTAAAGCTGAAACTGCAATACTTTGGCCACCTCATGCGACGAGTTGACTCACTGGAAAAGACTCTGATGTTGGGAAATGTTGGGGGCCGGAGGAGAAGGGGACGACAGAGAATGAGATGGCTGGATGGCATCACCGACTCTGTGGACATGAGTTTGTGAACTCCGGGAGTTGGTGATGAACAGGGAGGCCTGGCGTGCTGTGATTCATGGGGTCGCTGAGAGTCGGACACGACTGAGCGACTGAACTGAACTGAAATGAACTGATGCTTCTAGAAGTGTCCCTATTTCTTCTAGGCTGTCCAATTTTTTGGCATATAACTTTTCATAGCTTCTCTAATGATTTTTTGTAATTCTATAGTATTCATTGTTATTTTGTTTCTTTCATTTCTTTTCTTGTTTATTTGGGTTCTCTCTTTTTTCTTCCTGGTAAACCTAAACAGAGTTAATCTTTACAAACATCCAACTCTTGGATTTCTTGGTTATTTCCTTTGTTATATTTTATTTATTTCCTAAATAAAATAAATATATTTTATTTATTTCCTCACTGACCTTTAATATTTTCTTCCTTCTAGTGACTTTGGGTTTTATTTTAGGTGGTAGTTTAGGCTGTTTATCAAGTAAGTCCAACTGATCTATTGTGTCATTTAGGACCTCTGTTGCCATATTAATATTCTGTCTGAAAGATCTGTACATTGATGTTAGTAGGGTGTTAACTTCTTCTATTATTTTTATATTATTATTCATGTATCCTTTGTGTCTGCTAGCATTTATTTGATGTTCAAGTCTCCCATATTGTACACATATATGCTAGCAAGTGTTATATTCTCTTCTTGTCTGATTCTTTAATCATTATACAGTCTCCTTCTTTGTCATTTCCTTATAGCCTTTTTTGTGTTTTTCTTTATAGCGTTTTTTTAAAAGTCTATTTTGTCTCATATGTATACTGTTGTCCCTTATTTCTTCTGATTTGCATTTGCTTGGAAAAAAAAAAAAACACTCTATCCCCACTCTCTTAATTTCTGTGTGTCTTTTACCCTGACATGAGTGTCTTGTAGATTATTGCAGCCTCTTGCTTTTCATTTTGTAATAGAATCTGCCATTCTCTTTTATTTGTTTGGAGCATTTATTCCATTAGTCCACTAAAATTAAAGTAATTACTGATGGGTATGCATTTATTGTCATCTAAAAGCTTATTTTCCAGTTGTTTTTATAGTTCTTCTTTATTCATTTCTTCTGTTATTATTTTGTGGTCTGATGATTTATTCTCTCTTAGTGAATCTATTGTAATTTTTGACTTGTGCAGTCCGAGTATGTTGACTCAAACTATATCTACTTGCTTCAAACTGAGAGTCAGACAAGTTTGAACAACTTCTAAGAGACCTACATTTTATATTCCCTCACCTATGTTTTGTGATTTTAATGTTCTGTTTTACATTCTCATGCGTATCCTTTTGCTGTTAATTTTACCAATAATCACCTATACAGTTTTTATTATGTTTTAATCTGTTTAATGGATTTTAAAAATGCTCTTAAATTCTTTTATTTATTTGCCTTTCTTATTATGATTTTCTCTTTCCCATTAATTCCTGCTTCTTTGCTATTCATAGAGGATCTTCAGTAATTTTTTTTAAGTTAGGTTTAGTTAGTTAGTTCACTCGCTCAGTCATGTCAGACTCTTTGCGACCCCATGAATCACAGCAAGCCAGGCCTCCCTGTCCATCACCAACTCCCGGAGTTCACTCAAACTCATGTCCATCGAGTCGGTGATGCCATCCAGCCATCTCATTCTCTGTCGTCCCTTTCTCCTCCTTCCCCCAATCCCTCCCATATTCAGAATCTTTTCCAGTGAGTCAACTTTTCGCATGAGGTGGCCAAAATATTGGAGTTTCAGCTTTAGCATAAGTCCTTCCAATGAACACCCAGGATTGATCTCCTTCAGAATGGACTGGGTGGATCTCCTTGCAGTCCAAGGGACTCTCAAGAGTCTTCTCCAACACCACAGTTCAAAAGCATCATTTCCTTGGCGATCAGCTTTCTTCACAGTCCATCTCTCACATCCATATATGACCACGGGAAAAACCATAGCCTTGACTAGACGGACCTTTGTTGGAAAAGTAATGTCTCTGCCTTTTAATATGCTATCTAGGTTGGTCATAACTTTCCATCCAAGGAGTAAGCGTCTTTTAATTTCATGGCTGCAATTAACATCCACAGTTATTTTGGAGCCCCCAAAAATAAAGTCTGACACTTTTTCCACTTTTTCCCCATCTGTTTCCCATGAAGTGATGGGACCAGGTGACATGATCTTAGTTTTCTGAATGTTGAGCTTTAAGACAACTTTTTCACTCTCCTCTTTCACTTTCTAAGCGGCTTTTTAGTTCCTCTTCACTTTCTGCCATAAGGGTGGTGTCATCTGCATATCTGAGATTGTTGATATTTCTCTCAGCAATCTTGATTCCAGCTTGTGCTTCTTCCATCCCAGCGTTCCTCATGATGTACTCTGCATATAAGTTAAATAAGCAGGGTGACAATATACAGACTTGAAGTACTCCATTCCTACTTAGAACCAATCTGTTGTTCCATGTCCAGTTCTAACTGTTGCTTCCTGACCTGCATACAGGTTTCTCAAGAGGCAGGTCAGGTGGTCTGGAATTCCCATCTCTTTCAGAATGTTCCACAGTTTATTGTGATCCACACAGTCAAAGGCTTTGGCATAGTCAATGAAGCAGAAATAGATGTTTTTCTGGAACTCTCTTGCTTTCTCCATGGTCCAGCGGATGTTGGCAATTTGATCTCTGGTTCCTCTGCCTTTTCTAAAATCAGCTTGAACAACTGGAAGTTCATGGATCACGTATTGCTGAAGCCTGGCTTGGAGAATTTTGAGCATGACTTTACTAGCGTGTGAGATGAGTACAATTGTGCGGTAGTTTGAACATTCTTTGGCATTGCCTTTCTTTGGGATAGGAATGAAAAACTGACCTTTTCCAGTCCTGTGGCCACTGCTGAGTTTTCCAAATGTGCTGGCATATTGAGTGTAGCACTTTAACAGCATCATCTTTCAGGATTTGAAATAGCTCAACTGGAATTCCATCACCTCCACTAGCTTTGTTCGTAGTGATGTTTTCTAAGGCCCACTTGACTTCACATTGCAGGATATCTGGTTCTAGGTGAGTGATCACACCATCGTGATTATCTTGGTTGTGAAGATCTTTTTTGAACAGTTCTCCTGTACCACCTCGTCTTAATCTCTTCTGCTTCTGTTAGGTCCATACCATTTCTGTCCCTTATCAAGTCCATCTTTGCATGAAATATCCCCTTGGTATCTCTAATTTTCTTGAAAAGATCTCTTGTCTTTCCCATTCTGTTGTTTTCCTCTTTTTCTTTGCACTGATCACTGAGGATCGCTTTCTTATCTCTCCTTGCTATTCTTTGAAACTCTGCATTCAGATTTTTATATCTTTCCTTTTCTCCTTTGCTTTTCACTTCTCTTCTTTTCACAACTATTTGTAAGGCCTCCTCAGAGAGCCATTTTGCTTTTTTTTGCATTTATTTTCCATGGGGATGATCTTGGTCCCTGTCTCCTGTATAATGTACCGACCCTCCCTCCATAGTTCTTCAGGCATTCTATCAGATCTATTCCCTTAAATCTATCTCTACTTCCACTGTATAATCGTAAGGGATTTGATTTAGGTCATACCTGAATGGTTTAGTTTTTTCACTATTTTCTTCAGTTTAAGTCTGAATTTGACAATAAAGTGTTCATGATCTGAGCCACAGTCAGCTCCTGGTCTTGTTAGGTTTAGTTTTGCTGAATTATTTTAGAAGTTATTTATAAAGACAGACCTTCTTTATGTCTCCTATTCTAAATGATAGTCTGGCTGAGTAGAGTATCCCAGGGTGTAGATTTTCCTTTTCAGGACGTTGAGTATGTTATTTCACTCCTTCTGGACAGCAAAATTTATGCAGAGATATCAGCTGATAACCTTATGAGAGTTCTCTCATCTTGCCATTTTCATTATGATATGTCTTGGTGAAGTTCTTTTGGGGTTCATCTTGTAGAGGGCCCTTTGTGCTTCCTGTACATCAATATATTTCTTAATTTAAGTTTGGGGATTTTTAATCATAATTTCTTCAAATATATTTTCAATCTCTTTTTCTCTCCCTTCTTCTTGAACCTCTATTATGTGTTGGTTGGCACACTATTTTATTCCATAGATTTTGTATGTTGTTTTCTTTTTGTTTGTTTGTATTTTTTCATGTATTCCTGTGTGGGTGATACCCTTTATTCTACATTCCAGGTGTCTTTATTGTTTTTCAGTGTAATCTAGTCTGCTTTTCATTGTTTCTAGATTGGCTTTTATCTCAGCAGTGGAATTTTCGGATTTGGTTCATCTTTATAGTTTCTACTTCCTAGTTACAGTGATCTAAATTTCTATAGATATTTCTTTTCTAGTGTGTTGGAGAAGACTCTTGAGAGTCCCTTGGACTGCAATGAGATCCAACCAGTCCATTCTAAAGGAGATCAATCCTGGGTGTTCATTGGAAGGACTGATGCTAAAGCTGAAACTGCAATACTTTTACCACCTCATGTGAAGAGTTGACTCACTGGAAAAGACTCTGATGCTGGGAAAGGTTGGGGGTGGGAGGAGAAGGGATGACAGAGAATGAGATGGCTGGATGGCATCACCAACTTTGTGGACATGAGTTTGAGTGAACTCCGGGAGTTGTTGATGGACAGGGAGGCCTGGCGTGCTGTGATTCATGGGGTCGCGGAGATTCAGACACGACTGAGTGACTGAACTGAACTGAACTGAATTATTTTAACATTTTATTGTCTCCTTTTTGAACTTCAGTTCAGTCACTCAGTCATTTCCAACTCTTTGTGTCCCCAAGGGTTGCAGCATGCCAGGCCTCCCTGTCCATCACCACTCCCGGAATTTACTCAAACTCATATCCATTGAGTCGGTGATGCCATCCAGCAGTCTCATCCTCTGTCGTCCCCTCCTCCCATCTTCAATATTTCCCAGTATCACGGTCTTTTCCAATGAGTCAGTTCTTCACATCAGGTGGCCAAATTGTTGGAGTTTCAGCTTCAGCATCAGTCCTTCTAATGAATAATCAGGGCTGATTTCCTTTAGGATAGATTGTTTGGATCTCCTTGTTGTCCAAGTGACTCTGAAGAGTCTTCTCCAACACCACAGTTCTAAATCATCAGTTCTTTGGTGCTCAGCTTCCTTTATAGTCCAACAGTCACATCCATAAATTCCATACTGGAAAACCATTGCTTTGACTGGACAGACCTTTGTTGACATAGTAATGTCTCTGCTTTTTGCCAACTAAACTGGTGAGGTCTTTTTCATTCTTCCAGGGATTTTTCTTGTTCTTTAATTTGAAGTTGTTCCTCTGCATTTTCATTTACTAAATTTTGTCTGTGTCTATGAATTTAGGAGGAACAGTTATTGAAACGGTGATTTTATGGGGCAGGATCCCTCTGTAGACTGTTGTGTACACAATATTTTTAGTGTAAAGGCTGGTTCTATTTTGGGTCATAACCGTATATTTCCTGAGAATGTGCTGACCATTATCCCCTTGATAGT
Organism: Moschus berezovskii; assembly: GCF_049115385.1. Lineage (NCBI taxonomy): Eukaryota > Metazoa > Chordata > Mammalia > Artiodactyla > Moschidae > Moschus > Moschus berezovskii. Next base: position 12,113,068 of record NC_142482.1, on the reverse strand, counting down.
GAGTGTGATTGATGTTATGGTATTCAGAGTCTGTGCTGGAAATGAGGTGGGATTTCCCCCTTTGATCCATGGTTGTCGTTGCCTTGTTGGGATTAAGGTTTTCTCTCCAGTTATTGGAATAGAAGTCTTGAGAGTCAGGTTCCATCACGCTCCATTGCCATGGTGTGCCCTGCTCCTAAGGAGGTGACTGCTGAAACAAATGAGAGGTGACTGCTGAAACAAATGAGGCCTATGCAGACATAGAGATCCTATGCATCATCCATGTAGGCATCTACAGTTCCGCCCAGAAGCAGCACAAGGGTGCATCCCATTGTCCTTTGTGTTCACCCCAAATCTAGTACAAGGCTATGGTGTGAAGTAGGCTCTGACTAGGGGCTGGGGAACACTGGCTGCAGGAATCAATGTGACCATGCTGCTGCCTGGGACCTGGACTGACTCTGTGACAAACTTCTCCCAGGACCTGAATGCCCCAGATTCAGTACCAAGCTGTGATGTGGAGTGGATAGATCTGGGGCACTTCTTCTGGGAAATTATTCACTCCATACTCCTGACTAGGGCCTGTCTGACAGAGAACAGCCACCGGCATGTGCAAACTTAAAATATGAGCCATGACTAGAGTTGCCACTGCTATGTACACACTAATGATAGACTTCACAAGTACTCCTGACTACGTACCCCCAGGCTGTCACCACTCAACTAGTCCAAGTGCTCTGCCAGGTCTGTCTGAGATTCAGGGTTTATCCACTGCACATTCTTGTGGTGTTACCAGTTTGTTCACAGACAACACCTGATTGGTTCAAACCCTTTGTCCCCACGCGTGTACTGACAATAGTTTCCATTGTTCCACCCAGATCACACCCGTGGAGCCTCAGTCTGTATTCATAGCTATATCAAATCCCTGCCCTGATCTTGGGCCAGGCTGTGGTGTGGAGTGAGCAGGACTGGGTGCTAACCCCTTCCGATCGGGGAGTTCAACAAGGTGGCAGTCACTAGCACAGGTTTCTCCCCACCTTGACGTAATAGCAAGCTGGCATGCAAACACTCCTCAGGAGTGGAATATAAGCTTCTTCAGTCCCTCAATCCATCCTAGTAGACTTCCCATCAGGGAATAGCACTCCCCAGAAGAAAGGCTGCCCACATGGACCTTCTCCTTACAGATCCCTCCCAGGGATGCTGATGCTGACCTGATGCCTTACCCCCGTTATACCCAGTTATGTAGAAATCTTTCTTGCAGCTTTGATTGTATAGGAGACCTTCTGCCAGTTTTCAATTAGTTTTCCCTGAGAATTTTTCCGCATTTCGATGTACTTTTATATGTTTGTGGGGGCACATGAACCTCACATCCTCCTACTCCATTTTGATTCCTCTTCTCAAGTTTATAGTAGTTTGTGTTCCCTGATATGTTTTCTTTTGGTCATACAGGACATAAGTCAGAGACAAAAACAATCAATGTATCAGATCATAAAAGTCATTGTTTTCTTTTCCAACATTATGTAGCAGAAGATTTTATTTTAAGATACGTTATGAGATCACTGATTTCCAGGTGGCTCAGTGATAAAAAATCTGCCTGCCAATGCAGAAGACATGGGTTTGATTCCTGGGAATCACAAAGATTCCCTGAAGGAGGAGATGGCAACCGACTCCAGTATTCTTGCAAGGAAAATCCCATTCACAGGGGAGCCTGGTGGACTACAGTTTGTGGGATCACAGAGTCATACACGACTGAGCAACTGAGCACAAATGAGATCACTATTTGCTTATAAATATAAATTTAAAGCTACACAAATTTTTTACCAGCATTCGTTGGTAATACAACTAGAGAAGTAGTATATCTAACAAACCTATAATGCAATATTAGTAGAATATAGTAGTTGGATGAAAGATTATAGTGTCTCTAACATTGTTAAACTATGATGTATTGTGCACACCAATGTTTTTTTAAGAACTACATAAAAAGCAACTTCTTAGAGGCAAGAAGTTTTAAGGAACAAACTTACTTTGCTGAATTCCAGAACTTAACTCAGATTATGGTAAACTTTTACATCTTAAAATCCAATCTGCTTTAAAAAAACCTCACACTTGGGGCTTCGCTGATGTCTCAGTGGTAGAAAGTCTGCCTGCCTATACAGGAGATATGGATTACATCTGAGATCTGGAGTGATCCCACTTGTCCCAGAGCAACTAAGCCCATGTGCCCTAAATATTGAGCCTGTGTGCGGTGTGACTACTGAAGTCCATGCACCCTAGACCCTGTGTTCCACAACAAGAGAAGCCACTGCATGTGAAACTGATGCACTACAACTAGAGAGTAACCCCCACTCAACACATCTAGGGAAAAACTCACACAGCAACAAAGACCCAGCACATTAAAAATAAATAAATAAACTGCAGCACATTAAAAATAAATAAATAAACTGATAAAATGTTTTAAAATCCTTGCTTTAAAAAACAAAAAACTCATACTCTAATTAAAACGTAACATTACACTGAACATTTCTGAATAAGTGAGCAAATTTCAAAAATGAACCTAACTGAAAGAAAGCCTGACATTAGTCAAGAATACAGGTTAAGACTTAGACATTTGTGGTGAATATGAGCTTTATGGACTGATAATAGGTCAGGCCAATTTGCAAAGTAAACAAACCAGAAAAAACTTAATAAGATGTAAGATATACTGTTTACTATACTACCTTTGTCTTTTTTTTTTTATGAGAAGCATAAAAAAGCTGAATAATTCCTTTTTAAAGAAAATCCAAGGTTTTAATCTGTAATTAAAAAAATGACAAGAACTAAAATAGGTAAATTATAAACTGCTTGTAATAACAATTATCATGCAAAATTTTCAAAAACTGCAAGAGATTTGAAGCTGTGATCGTGGTGAAGTCACATACAATTTCAGTTATAATTTTGCACTAAATAAATGTGAACACTCTATGACAATTTTTTTGTAAAAATCTATCCTAAGGAATTAATGAAAGGTAAGATAAAAGATTTATATTCATAGATCTTCATTATAGCATTATTATAGTAACCAAATGTTGAAAACAAACTAAATGTCTAATACAAAAGGCCTGCTAAAATAAATCATTTTATATTCCTAACTACACCATAACTATATGCACTGAAATGGTATACTTTAAGGAATATTTAAGGATAAAGAAAATAAGGAGGAATGACCAAGATGGCAGAGTATGACCTTGAACTCAATTCTTCTCATGGGCACACCAAAATTTCTGCTATTTACAGAGCAACTATTGATGAAACAGACCAGAAGACTAGTAGGAAAAAAATGATCTGCAACTGAAAATATAAAAAAGAATCCACAATGAGATGGATAGGAACTGCAGCATCATGGTCTATACTGTAGTCTAGATCTGTACTCCCAGGTGAGAGACCCACAAACTGGAGGATAATTAGAATTGCTCAGTGTCTCCCCAAGAAATGGGGGGAGTGGGTCTGGGCCTCATATCAGGCTCCGCAGCCCAGGGCTCCTGTAAAGTGAAGACAGGTCCTGGAATGTCAGACTTTGAAAGCTAGGGATTCAAACTCCTGAAGATCCAGAGGGCTGTTTGAAATAGAGTCTGTTCACAGAGGGTACATACAAAATACCATACGAGTTCCAAGATCCAGGGTCAGATCCATGGGCTGATCTTGGAGAATCTTCTGGAGAAACAGGAAGCAATGGAGCTCACCCTGGGGAAACAAACACTAGTCGGAGCTCTTTTGTATATTTTATTCTACCACAAGAACACTGGTGCTGGAAAGCACTATTTGGGAATCCTCCCTCTAGCTAACTAGTGACAGGAACCAGCCCCTCTACCATTCTGTCAAAATCAGTATTACGATGCCTCAGGCCAAGGAATGAACCTAGTGGAGAGACACTCCACCTACAAGCAGGCCTGCTGTCTTAAACACTCATACCTACAGCCAGCTTCCTCATGACTTGGCCCTGCCCAACAGTAGCCAGTAGCCTCCACACAGGGCAGGAGCTGTTAAGCAACCAGACTGCAGACCAGCCACACCTAGCAGACCACCTGTAGTAGTCTGGCTGCCCCAACAGAAGAATGCACATAGCCTTCACAGCAGGGAACCTCTAGAGGATACATCTTGGGTGACCAGAGGGGAGTGTGTTGCAGGGAAGTGTATAGGGTATCTCCCACAAAATGCTTCTTCTCCAAGGTCAGAAAACATAACCAACTTTGCAAACACATAGAAAAAAAAATTCAAATTAGGCAAAGTGAGACCACAGAGGAATATGTTCAAAAGAACAAAAGAACAAGGTAGAACCCCAGAAGAAGAGCTAAGTGAAGTAGAGATAACAAACTCCCTAACACAGAGTTCACAATAATAATAAATATGTTCAAAGAACTCAAGGGAAGATTAGACTAACACAGTGAGGAGTTTGAACTTAAGATACAAATATAATGTAGAGAAGAAAGAAATTGCAATATATGAACCACATGGTCACCACAAAGCAAAAATCTGTAATATATACACAAAAAAAGAATAGTAACCAAACATAACACTAAAAATAGTCACTAAATAGCAAGGGAATAGAGCAAAAGAAGTAAAAAACAAAAAAGGATCGATGAAAGCAATCTCAGAACCATTAACAAAGTTGCAAAAAGTGCATACATATCAACAATCGCTTTAAATGTGAATGGATGAAATTAATCAAAAGACATAGAGTGGCTGAACTGATAAAATAACAAGACCATGTATATACTACCTCCAATAAATTAATTCAAATCTAAAGACACAGACTGAAAAAGAAAAAGTTTTTTTGCAGCTTGAGGCAGGTGTAAAATAACTTAATAAACTGTAAAATAACTTAATGTAGCTTTTTGCAACTGTGCATTCTATAGTATTTTTTTCATTTGGTGAAATTTTAACTGTTAATGTATATGGCATTGTGCTTTGTACCATTTATTAAATAAAAATTTAAAAAATAAAAAAAAATAAAGACACAGACTGAAAATGAGGGGATAGAAAAAGTAGTCCATGCAAACGGTAATGACGAGAAAGGGTGGGGGTACTTATATCAGACAAAGTAGATTTTAAAATAAAGACCGTAACAAGAAACAAAGAAAGGTTACATAATGATAAAGGTATTGATCAAATAAAATATAAAAACCGCAAATGTGTATCCACCCAATTTTGGAACCCATAACACACCGAATATTAATAAACTTAAAGAAATTAACTGTAGCACAATGGTAGTAGGGGGTTTTAACAGCCCATATACAACAATGGGCCGATCATTCATTCAAGAAATCAGCAAGGAAAAACTGTCCTTAAACACAACATATTAGGTTACATGCACTAAATAGATATATAGAGAGCATTCCATCCCAAAGCAGCAGAATACACATTCTTTTCAAGTGCACATGGAACATTCTCCAGGACAGATCACATATAGACCACAAAACCAAATCTCAGTACATGTAAGAAAACTGAAATCATATTGGGCACTTTTTCAACCACAATTCTATGAGATTAGATATCAACAACAAGCAAAAAACTAAAACAAAAAACAAACAAACAAAAAACCACAGAGGCTAAACAATATGGTACTACACAGCCAATGGATCCATGGATCCTGAAGAAATCAAAGAAGAAATTTAAAAATTTCTGGAGACAACTGAGTACAAAAATACAATGATCCAAAATCCATGCATGCATGCTTAGTTGCTCAGTCGTATGTGACTCTTTGCAACACTTTGTACTGCAGTCTGCCAAGCTACACTGTCCATGAGATTTTTCAGGCAAGATTATTAGAATGGGTTGCCATTTCCTCCTCCAGGAGAACTTCCTGACACAGGGAGAAAACCCACATCTCCTGTGTTTTTAGTATTGCATCTCCTGTGTCTTTGAATTTTTTACCTGCTGAGCCACTGGAGGAAGATTCCAAACTCTATGACATGAAGCAAAACAGTTCTAGATGGAAGAGTATAGCAATAAAGTCTACCCCAGGAAATAAGAAAAATGTCAAATAAAAAACCTGAACTAATATAATACCTAAGGGAACTAGACAAAGAAGAAACAAACAAAAGTCAAAGATATAGAAGGGAATAAACTATAAATCAGAGTGGAAGTAAATAAAATAAGATAAAACAAATAGATAGTATTTATGAAATGAAAAGTGGTTCTTTGAAAAGAAAAACAAAATTGATAAACCTTTAGACAGACTCTTCAAGAAAAAATAGAGAGGGCCCAAATAATTATAAATCAGAAATTAAAAAGAAGTTACAACCAATAAATAGGGCAGAAATACAAAGATCATAAGATATTATGCAAATAATTATACATGGATAAACTAGAAGCCCTGGACAAATTCCTTGAAATCTAAAATCTCACACTATTAACAAGGAAGAACTAGAAGACATAAACACACAAATTACCAGTAATGAAATTGAATCGGTAATTTAAAAACAAATAAACAAAAAGACTCAACAGACACAAATTCAAAATCAGATGACTTCACAGATGAATTCTACCAAATATTTACAGCAGAGTTAACATCTATTTTTGTCAAACATTCTGAAAATTTCACAATCAAGAACACTCCTGAGCTCATTCTATGAGGCAAATATCACCCTGATTTGAATACCAGAATACCAGACAAAGATATATAAAAAAAGTTACATATCAGGTCAATATCATGATAAACTTGAATATAATCATCAGCAAAATATTAGCAAGCTGATACTCCAACAATACATTAAAGGATCATACAACATCATCAAATGAGATTTATTCCAGGAGTGCAATGATGGGTCAATGCCTGCAAATCAATGAAAGTAAAATAAATAAGCAAGATTTTTTCAAAAAAAAAAAAAAAAGAAAAGAAATTGAAAAATAAAAATCACAAAATCATCTTAATGGATACACAATTTTTTTTTACAAAATTCAACAATTATTTATGATAAAACCTCTCAACAAATAGGTATAGAGGAATATACCTCAATGTAACAAAGGCCATATATGACAACCCACCGTTAGCATCATCTCAATGGTTTAAAACTAAAAGCATTTCCTCTAAAATTAAGAGCAAGACAAGTCCAGTCTCAAAGGTTTCTTAAACATAGCATTACAAGTACTAGCCTCAGTAATTAGAAAAGGGAATAAAATGTATCTAAATTATATAGGAAGAATTAAAGCTCTCACTTTGCAATTGATAGGATAATATACATAAAAATCAGTAGAGAAATAAAGAAAATGTATAGCTATATAATGAAATATTACTCAACCATAAAAATGAATGAAATTTAGCCATTTGTAAAAACACAGATGGACATAGAGGATATTACACTAACTGAAATAAGTCAGATGGAGAAAGACAAATACTGGATGATTTTGGTGTGTAAAACACATCAAAAATATATTATAACTCATTGAAAACTTCAGTATACTTGTAGAATACAAAGCTAAAATACAGAAATCTGTTACATTTCTATACATCAAAACTGAAAAAACAGAAAGAGAAATTAGGTAAAAAATTCCACTTACAATAAAATAAAAAGGAACAAGATACTTAGAAATAAGATTACAAGACATTGATGAAAGAAATTGAAGATGACACAAACAGTTGGAAAGATATTCTGTGTTCATGTATTGCAAGAATTAATATTGCTAAAATGATCATACTGCTGAAGGCAATCTGTAGATTCAATGCTGCTGCTGCTAAGTTGCTTCAGTCGTGTCCGACTCTCTGTGACCCCATAGACGACAGCCCACCAGTCTCCCCGTCCTTGGGATTCTCCAGGCAAGAACACTGGAGTGGGTTGCCATTTCCTTCTCCAATGCCTGAAAGTGAAAAGTGAAAATGAAGTCGCTCAGTCATGTCAGACTCTTAGCGACCCCATGGACTGCAGCTTACCAGGCTCCTCCGTCCATGGAATTTTCCAGGCAAGAGTACTGAAGTGGGCTGCCATTACCTTCTCTGGTAGATTCAGTGCAATCCCCATCAAATTACAATGGCTTTTTTTGTTTATCTAGAACATAAAATGTTAAGATTTGTACAGACACACAAAAGACTTTGAACAGTCAAAGCAATCTTGAGAAAGAAGAACAAAGCTGGACATACCAGGGTCCTAGACTTTAGTCTATACTACAAGCTAAAGTAATCCGCAAAGGATGAAACTGGAACAAAGAGGCAAATAAATTAATGGAACAGAACTGGGCGCCCAGAAATGTGTCCACACTTATTTGGGCAGTTAACCTAAAGCAAAGGAGGCAATTATATACAGTCAGTGAAAGAGCACCTCTTCAATAAATGCTGTTGGGGAAACTAGACAGATACATACAAAAGAATGAAACTAGACTACTATCTCACACCATTCACAAAAATGCATTCAAAATGGATTAAAGACTTAAAAGTGAGACTTGAAACCATAAAACCTCCAGAAGTAAACAAAAGCAGTAAACTCTTTAGTTTTAGTATATTTATTTTGAGTGTATCCTCATGCAATGAAAGCAAAAGAAAAGTAAACAAATGAGACCACATCAAACTAAAAAGCTTTTGCAAAATTAAAGAAACTCTTAGGAAAATGAAAAGGCCACCTACTGAATGGCAGAGTATATTTAAAATTGATATATCTGATAAGGGCTTAATATTCAAAATATGCAAAGAACTGATATAAATTTTAAAAATAAAATAAAATAAGGACCTGATTAAAATATTGGCAGAAGTTCTGAAAAGACTTTGTTTCCCCAAAGAAGATATACAGATGGCCAACAGGCACATGGAAAGACCCTCGCCATCTTTAATCATCAGAAAAATTCAAATCAAAAGAAAAGTGAGATATCTCACACCTGTCAGAATGGCTATTATCAAAAATATATGTATATTATCATATGTGAAATGAATCGCCAGTCCAAGTTTGATGCATGATACAAGATGCTCGGGGCTGGTGTACTGGGATGAACCAGAGGGATGGGATGAGGAGGTGGGTGGGAGGGAGGTTCAAGATGGGGAACATATGTACACCCGGGGCAGAGTCATGTCAATGTATGGCTAAACCAATACAATAATGTAAAGTAATTAGCCTCCAATTAAAATAAATAAATAAATATATATGTATATATATATAATTACAAGTGTTAGTGAGGATGTGGAGAAAAATGAAATCCTCATAATCCGTTAGTGGGAATGTACGTCAGTGCAGCCACTATGGAAAACACTGTGAAGATTACTCAAAATATGTTTTTAAAAAACCTACCATTTTATCCAACAATTCCACTCTTGTGTGTTTATCTAAAGAAAAGAAAACTAATTTTCCAAAAAAAAAAAAAAAAAAAAGACATGCCCTTGTATGTTCATTGTAGCATTATTTGTAATTATCAAGATACAGAAGCAATCTAATTGTCCATGCATGCTAAGTCACTTCAGTTGTGTTCAACTTTTGGCAACTCTATAGACTGTAGCCCAACAGGCTCCTCTATCCATGGGATTCTCCAAGCAAGAATACTGGAGTGGGTTGCCATGTCCTCCTCCAGAGGATCTTTCTGACATAGGGATCAAACCCGTGTCTCTTACATTCCCTGCATTGGCAGTCAGGTTCTTTACCACTAATGCCAGATGGGAAGCCATCTAAATGCCCATCAATAGATAAATAGATAAAGAATATATACAGATATATAACAAAACATTACTCAGTCATTAAAAAGGAATGAAATTTTGCCACTTGCAAAAACATGGATGTATCTAGAGGATATTATGCTAACTGATATAAATCAGATAGAGAAAGACAAATACTGCCTTATTTCACTTTTATGTGGAATCTATAAAATAAAACAAATGAACAAACATAAGTGAAAGAGTTATAGACACACAGAAGCAACAGGTGTGGGATAGGAGAAAGAAAAAAAAATAGGTGAGGGAGATTTCAGAGATACAAACTTCCAGTTGCAAAATAAGTGACTCATGGGCATGAAATACAGTGAGTAAATAACTTTGTAGTAACTTCGTATGGTGACATATCATTACTTGACTTACTGTAGTGAACATTTTGAAATGAGATATATTGTCTATGTGACATAACAAGAAGTAACATTGTGTTCTAGGTTAATTATATTTCCAAAGCAAATAAACAAACTCATAGAAGTGATCAGATTTGTGACTACCAGAAGCAACAGGTAGCCGAGGGTGAATTGGAGGAAAGTAGTCAAATGTATTGGAGAAGGCAATGGCAATCCACTCCAGTACTCTTGCCTGGAAAATCCCATGGATGGAGGGGCCTGGTAGGCTGCAGTCCATGGGGTCGCTACGAGTCAGACATGACTGAGCGACTTCACTTTCACTTTTCACTTTCACACATTGGAGAAGGAAATGGCAACCCACTCCAGTGTTCTTGCCTGGAGAATCCCAGGGACGGGGGAGCCTGGTGGGCTGCCGTCTATGGGGTCACACAGAGTCGGGCACGACTGAAGTGATTTAGCAGCAGCAGTCAAATGTATAAGCTTCCAGTTATAAGATAAATACTTAAGATGTAACATACAATATAATACACATAATTTACACTGATTTGTGTTACATAAGAGACTAAGAGACTAAATACAAAGAGTTCTCATTACAAGGAAAGGCTTTTTTATATTTATTTAATCTTGTATCTATAATTGATGATCACTAGACTTATTTTATTTAGTGATGTGTATAAGCCAAATTATCATGCTGCACACCTTAAACAGACTGCATGTTGATTACATCTCTAACACTGGAAGAAAAATAGTGCCAAGGACACTCAAGAACACTTGCAACTTGTCACAGGACTGGACTTCTACCTCCCTCTAGTGATAGCTTTTAGCAACCAACCATATACAGATAAGCACAGCTTTAGTTTGCAGCACAAACCATAATCTTTTCAAAAGAATATTTCCAATGTTGAAGGGTTGTTTTTTTTCTTTTTCTGTCTTTATAAGCACTTTTCTCTGCCAATAAAGTTAGCTTTGCTTGATTTACCATATTCTTTGATCTTTGCTTTTTTCTAACAGTGTCAGTATTATGAATTACTTTAATTTTCAAAATATTTTACAAATTCCTCCAATAAAATGTGGGTTGTTTTGTCATAAAAATGTTTATTGAGCAAATATTGTGTTATATTTCATCACCTTAATCAGGAAAAACACTTTTATAAACTTATTTTTTAACTGAAAGATAATTACTTTACAGAATTTGTGATTTTCTGACAGACATCAATAAGAATCATCAATAGGTACACCCGTCTCCACTCCTCCTGAACCTGCCTCCCATTTCCCACTCCTTCCCACCCTTCTAGACTGTCACAGAGCCTCTGCTGTTTTAGTTCTCTGAGTCATACAGCAAATTCCCATTGGCTATCTATTTTACATATGCTATTGTAAATATCCATGTTACTGTGCCAATATAACTCACCCTCTCCCTCCTCCCATTCCCCTATGACCATGTGTCTGTTCTCTATGTCTGTTTCTCCATTGCTGTCCTAAAAATCAATTCATCAGTACCATCTTTTTTGATTTCATACATATAGGCATCAATATATGATAGTTTTCTTTCTCTTTCTGACTTACTTCACTCTTTATAATAGGCGCTAGGTTCATCCACCTCATTCAGTTCAGTTCAGTTCAGTTCATTTCAGTCGCCCAGGCCCGTCCAACTCTTCCCGACTCCTTGAATCGCAGAACGCCAGGCCTTTCGCGGAGTTTACTCAAACTCAGGTCAATCGAGTCGGTGATGCCATCCAGCCATCTCATCTTCTGTTGTCCCCTTCTACTCCTGCCCCCAATCCCTCTCAGCATCAGGGTCTTTTCCAATGAGTCAACTCTTCACATGAGGTGGGCAAATTATTGGAGTTTCAACTCCATAGCATCAGTCCTTCCAATAAATACCCAGAATCGACCTCCTTTAGAATGGACTGGTTGGATCTCCTTTCAGTCCAAGGGACTTTCATGAGTCTTTTCCAAAACCACAGTTCAAAAGCACCAATTTTTCGGCAATCAGCTTTCATCACAGTCCAACTCTCACATCCATACATGACCACTGGAAAAACCATAGCCTTGACTAGACGGACCTTTGTTGGCAAAGTAATATCTCTGCTTTTTAATATACTATCTAGGTTGGTCATAACTTTCCTTCCAAGGAGCAAGCGTCTTTTAATTTCATGGCCGCAATCACAATCTGTGGTGACTTTGGAGCCCAGAAAAATAAAGTCTGACACTATTTCCACTGTTTCTCTATCTATTTGCCAAGAAGTGATGGGACCAGTTGCCATGATCTTAGTTTTCTGAATGTTGAGCTGTAAGCCAAATTTTTCACTCTCTTCTTTCCTTTTATCGGCTTTATAGTTCTTCTTCACTTTCTTCCATATGGGTAGTGTCATCTGCATATCTGAGGTTATTGAGATTTCTCCTGGCAATCTTGATTCCAGCCTGTGCTTCGTCCAGCCCAGCATTTCTCATGATGTGCTCTGCATATAAGTTAAACAAGCAGGGTGACAATATACAGCCTTGATGTACTCCCTTTCTTATTTGGAACCAGTCTGCTGTTCCATGTCCAGTTCTAACTGTTGTTTCCTGACCTGCATACAGGTTTCTCAAGAGGCAGCTCAGGTAGTGTGGTATTCCCATCTCTTTCAGAATATTCCACAGTTTATTGTGATCCACACAGTCAAATACTTTGGCATAGTTTATAAAGCAGATATAGATGTTTTTCTGGAACTCTCTTGCTTTCTCCATGATCCAGCAGATGTTGGCAATTTGATCGCTGGCTCCTCTGCCTTTTCTAAAAACAGCTGGAACATCTGGAAGTTCACAATTCACATATGGCCAAAGCCTGGCTTGGAGAATTTTGAGCATGTCTTTACTAGCGTGTAACATGAGTGCAATTGTGTGGTAGTTTGAGCATTCTTTGCCGTTGCCTTTCTTCGGGATTGGAATGAGAACTGACCTTTTGCAGTCCTGTGGCCACTGCTGAGTTTTCCAAATTCGCTGGCATATTGAGTGAAGCACTTTCACAGCATCATCTTTCAGGATTTGAAATAGCTCAACTGGAATTCCATCACCTCCACTAGCTTTGTTCATAGTGATGCTTTCTAAGGCCAACTTGACTTCACAGTCCAGAATGTCTGGCTCTAGGAGAGTGATCGCACCATCATGATTATCTTGGTCGTGGAGATCTTTTTTGTACAGTTCTGCTGTGTATTCTTGCAACCTCTTCTTAATATCTTCTGCTTCTCTTAGGTCCATACAATTTCTGTCCTTTATCAAGCCCATCTTTGCTTGAAATATTCCCTTGCTAGCTCTAATTTTCTTGAAGAGATCTCTAGTCTTTCCCATTCTGTTGTATTCCTCTATTTTTTGCATCGATTGCTGAGGAAGGCTTTCTTATCTCTCCTTGCTATTCTTTGGAACTCTGCATTCAGGTGTTTATATCTTTCCTTTACTCCTTTGCTTTTCACTTCTCTTCTTTTCACAGGTATTTGTAAGGCCTCTTCAGACAGCAATTTTCCTTTTTGATATCTTTTCCATGGCGAGGGTCTTGAATCCTGTCTCCTGTACACTGTCATGAAACTGTCCATAGTTCATCAGGCAATTTTTCTATCAGATCTAGTCCCTTAAATCTATTTCTCACTACCACTTCTAATGAGGTATAATCCACCTCATTAGAACTGACTAAAGTTGTTCCTTTTTATGACTTAATAGTATTCCATTGCATAAAAGTGCCACAGATTTTTTTATCTATTCATCTGTTAATTGACATCTAGGTTGCTTCCATGTTCTAGCTGTTGTAAGCAGTGCTGCAATGAATTTTGGGGTACATGTGTCTTTTTCAATTTTGTTTTCCTCAGGGTATGTTCCTAGCAGCGTGATTGCTGCGTCATATTGTAGGGTATTTTTTAATTAATTTATTTGTTTTATTTGGAGGATAATTACTTTACAAAGTTGTGGTACATTTTGCCATACATCAACATGAATCAGCAACGGCTGCACCTGTGTCTCCCCATCCTGAACCCCTCTCCCACCTCCCTCCCCACCCCATCCCTCTGTGTTATCTCAGAGCACTGGCTTTGTGTGCCCTGCTTTATGCGTTGAACTTGCAGTGGTCATCTATTTTACATATGGTAATGCATGTTTCAATGCTATTCTCCCAAATCATCTCACCCTTGCCTTCTCCCACATAGTCCAAAAGTCTGTTCTTTACATCTGTGTCTCTTTTGCCGCCTTGCATATAGGATCATCATTACCATCTTTCTAAATCTCATATATATATGTGTTAACATACTGTATTGGTGTTTCTCTTTCTGACTTACTTCACTCTATATAATAGGCTCCAGTTTCATCCACCTCATTAGAACTGACTCAAATGAATTTTTTAAATAGCTGAGTAATATTCCATTGTGTATATGTACCACAACTTCCTTACCCATTCGTCTACCAGTAGACACCTAGGCTGCTAAATATAATGGCCATATTCTTAGCTTTTTAAGGAATCTCGATACCATCATCCATAGTGGCTGTATCAATTTACATTTCCACCAACAGTGTAAGAGTGCTCCCTTTCCTCCCCACCCTTTCCAACATTTATTGTTTGTAGACTTTTTGATGATGACTATTCTGACTGGGATGAGGTGGTTTTGTAGTATTGATTTGCATTTCTCTAATAATGAGTGATTACCTGATCTGCCTCTTGAGAAACCGATATGCAGGTCAGGAAGCAACAGTTAGAATTGAACATGGAAAACAAACTGGTTCCAGATAGGAAAAGGAGTACGTAAAGGTTGTATATTTTCACCTTGCTTATTTAACCTATAGGCAGAGTACATCATGAGGAACGCTGGGCTGGAAGAAGTAAAAGCTGGAATCGAGATTGCTGGGAGAAATATCAATAATCTCAGATATGCAGATGACACCACCCTTATGGCAGTAAGTGAAGAGGAACAAAAAAGGGTCTTGATGAAAGTGAAAGAGGAGCGTGAAGAGGTTGGCTTAAATCTCAACATTCAGAAAACTAAGATCATGGCATCTGGTCCCATCAATTCATGGGAAATAGATAGGGAAACAGTGGAAACAGTGTCAGACTTTATATTTTTGGGCTCCAAAATCACTGAGTATGCCGATTGCAGCCATGAAATTAAAAGACGCCTACTCCTTTGAAGGAAAGTTATGACCAACATAGATAGTATATTAAGGAGGAGAGACATAACTTTGCCAACCAAGGTCTGTATAGTCAAGGCTATGGTTTTTGCAGTGGTCATGTATGGATGTGAGAGTTGCACTGTGAAGAAAGCTGAGTGCTGAAGAATTGATACTTTTGAACTGTGGTGTTGGAGAAGACTCTTGAGAGTCCCTTGGACTGCAAGGAGATTCAACAAGTCCATTCTAAAGGAGACCAGTCCTGGCTGTTCATTGGAAGGACTGATGCTAAAGCTGAAACTCCAATACTTTGCCCACCTCATGTAACGAGTTGACTCACTGGAAAAGACTCTGATGCTGGGAGGGATTGGGGGCGGGAGGAGAAGGGGACCACAGAGAATGAGATGGCTGGATGGCATTACCGACTCGATGGACATGAGTTTGAGTGAACTCCGGGAGTTGGTGATGGACAGGGAGGCCTGGTGTGCTATGATTCATGGGGTCGCAAAGAGTCGGACAGGATTGAGTGCCGGAACTGAACTGAATAATGAGTGAAGTTGAGCATCTTTTCATGTATTTGCTAGATATCTGTATGTCTTCTTCGGAGAAATATCTGTTTAAGTTTTTTTCTCACTTTTTATTGGGTTGTTGGTTTTTCTGCTATTGACAAGTATGTGCTGCTTATATATTTTTGAAACTAATTCTTTGTCAGTTGTTTCAGTTGTTATTATTTTCTCCCATTCTGAAAGCTGTCTTTTCACCTTGCTTGTATTTTCCTTCGTTGTGTTAAAGATTTTAAGTTAATTAGATCCCACTTGTTTATTTTTGTTTTTATTTCCATTACTCTGGGAGGTGGGTCATTAAAGACCTTGCTTTGATTTATGTCATTGAGTGTTCTGCCTATGTTTTCCTCTAAGAGTTTTATAGTTAATAATCGTACATTTAAGTCTTCAATCCCTTTTGAGTTTTTCTTTGTGTAAGGCATTAGAAAGTATTCTAATTTCATTGTTGTGCATGTAGCTGTCCAATTTTCCCAGCTCAACTTATTGAAGAGGCTATCTTTGCTGTTTTGCATATTCTTGCCTCCTTTGTCAATAATAAAGTACCCATAGGTGCATGGGTTTATCTCTGGGTTCTCTATTTTGTTCCATTGGTCTATATTTCTGTTTTTGTGCCAGTACCATACTGTCTGGATGACTGTAGCTTTGTAGTATAGTCTGAATTCAGGAAGGTGATTCCTCCAGCTCCATTCTTCTTTCTCAAGTCTACTTTGTCTATTTGTGTCTTTTCTATTTCCATATGAGTTGTGAAATCTTTTTTCTCATTCTATCAAAACTACCAGTGGATTTTGATAGGTATTGCATTGAATCTGTAGATTGCATTTGGAAGTATAGTCATTTTCACAATAATGATTCTTCCTACCTAGGAGCATGGAATATCTCTCCATCTGTTTATGTCGTCTTTGAATTCTTTCATCAGTGTCTTGTAATTTTCTGTATACAGGTCTTTTGTCTCCTTAGGTAGGTTTATTCCTAGATATTTTATTTTATTTAAATGGTGAATGGGATTGATTCCATAATTTCCCTTTATGATTCTTCATTGTTAAGTATATAGGAATCCAGGTGATTTCAGTGCATTAAACTTGTATCCTGCTACTTTGCTGAATTCACTGATTAGCTCTAGCAATTTTCTTTTGGGTTTTCTATATATAGCGTCATGTCATCTGCAGAGTGAGTTTTACTTCTTTTTCTATTGGGATTCCTTTTATTTCTTTTTCTTCTGTAATTGCTATAGCTAGGACTTCTAAAATTATATTGAATAATAGTGGTGAAAGTGGGCACCCTTGTCTTGTTCCTGATCTTAGGGGGAATGCTTTTAGTTTCTCACCATTGAGAATAATGTTTGCTGTGGGCTTATCATATATGGCCTTTAGTATATTGAGGTAGGTTCTTTCTATGCTCATTTTTGAAGCATTTTTATCATTAATGGGTGCTGAATTTTGTCAAAAGCTTTTTCTGCGTCTATTGAGATGATCATATGGTTTATATTTTTCAGTTTGTTAATACGTTGTATCATATTGATTGACTTGCATATATTGAAGAATCCTTGCATCACTGGAATAAAGCTGACTTGATCATGGTTTCCAAATATAATTTCTTCAAAAATTTTCTCAGTGCCTCTCTTTTTTTCTTCTTCTTCCGGGACTCCTAGAACTCCAATGTGGGTGTGCTTAATATTGTCCTAAAGGTCTCTGAGACTACCCTCAATTCTTCTTATTCTTTTCCCTTTATTCTGCTCTTCAGCAGCTATTTCCACCATTCTATCTTCCAGCTCACTTACCCGTTCCTCTGCCTCAGTTCTTCTACTATTGGATCCTCCTTCAGAATTTTTAATTTCATTATTTGTGTTATTCGTATCTCCTTGCTTACTTTTTACTTCTCCTATGTCCTTGGTGATTGTATTAACTGTGTTAAATGTTTCTTCCATTTCTCCATTCTATTTTCAATCTTTCAGAGCACCTTTACTATCATTATTCTGAATGCTCTTTCAGGTAGATTATTTTGCCTTTGCTTATGTGGTCTTGTGAGTTTCTACCTTGTTCTTTTATTTCTGCTATATTTCTCTGTCTTTTCAGCATTTTTTGTAATAACTTTCTCCACTTGAGTCCTCCTTTCCCCAGGTTTTAGGGTTGTATTCCTTCATTTTGGTTTTTTTTCCCTTGGAGGGAAAGATTGGTTGAGTGGTTTGTGTTGATTTCTTGCTAAGGGTGATTTGTGCCTGTTTCCTTGTGGGAAGAAATCAAGCAGATAAAGCAGGAAATTACAGAAAAAATGGGACATATACACACACTTCCACACATACATTTATAATCAAAGTATTCTAACGAAAATAGTACATGAGGTTGACTTGGTGAACAAGGATAACCAAAGGTGATATCGACCAATTAAAGCATAGCAAGCTGTGTTCAATCTGCAAAACTGAACATGAGCAGAGTGCCAACTGAGGAATGTTACAAAGAGAGCTCAAAAGTATAACTTACTTGGTGAAAAAACAAAGAGTAAGGAGATGCAACCAGTCCATCCTAAAGATCAGTCCTGGGTATTCATTGGAAGGACTGATGTTGAAGCTGAAACACCAATACTTCGGCCACCTGATGGGAAGAGCTGACTCACTGGAAAAGACCCTGATGCTGGGAAAGGTTGAGGGCAGGAGGAGAAGGGATGACAGAGGATGAGATGGTTGGATGGCATCATTGACTCAATGGACATGGGTTTGGGTGGACTCCAGGAGTTAGTGATGGACAGGGAGGCCTGGCATGCTGTGGTTCATGGGGTCACAAAGTGTTGGACACGACTGAGCAACTGAACTGAAGGAAAAAAGGGAGAAGAAAAAAGAGGAGAAAAGAGCAGGGAAGGAAAATAGAAAAGAAGGGAATATAAAGAGGGTTAAAGAGAGAGAAAGAAAGGAAAAAAATAGAAGAGCAAAGACAGCATATATATATATATATATATATATATATATATTCAGGAATAGCCACAGCAGTAGTAATTATGTGACTTCCTTTCAGTAAGAAAATAAGCTTTTTAAATCAAATTCACTTGTATAACACTATTGAGAAAGTATGCATTTTTAGAATGTAAAACAGAAGTTTGAGGGCAGAGACGGTCGTTTTGCCTTTTCTTCTTTTGTTTTCATGTTTTGTCTTCCTTCAAAAAATGTATAATGAGCTCTTGCTACATCCTAGATGCAATACTAGAAACAAAAGATTTAAATGAATTCTCAGCTTTCCGGGGAGTTTGGCATATGTACATTACAGTGCAGCAGGCATATGCTCTTGACCACAACCAGAACGGTCAGAAATTTATTTTCTGATAAAATATGATGTATATATTGATCTTAAAAATAGATAAAAAGATAGTGGATTAAAGAAGCTGGAGCAAAATGCTATAAGAGAAAAAGCCAACTGTGGGAATAAGCAGGAAATGAGTGATAGGAAACAGTTGATTACAAACAAATTGTATGATGATGAAGGTTGAGGATTTTTATTTTCTCCTAGAAAGTTATTATTCTTTTGTAGAAATTTCATTTCTCTCTCAAAGCATGTGCTTAATTTTCAGTCACCTGTAGTAGCATTATACATTCAGACTTTTTAAATGAAACGAAGATGAATATTTTTAATGATAAAAGGCACAATCACAAATAAAATAGACATCACAAACCATTCAGTTCAGTTCAGTTCAGTCGCTCATTCGTGTCCAACTCTTTGTGACCCAATGAATCACAGCATTCCAGGCCTCCCTGTTTATCACCAACTCCCAGAGTTCACTCAAACTCATGTCCATCGAGTCGGTGATGCCATCCAGTCATCTCATTCTCTGTCGTTCCCTTCTCCTCCTGCCCCCAATCCCTCCCAGCATCAGAGTCTTTTCCAGTGAGTCAACTCTTCACATGAGGTGGGCAAAGTATTGGAGATTCAGCTTTAGCATCAGTTCTTCCAATGAATACCCAGGACTGATCTCCTTTAGAATGGACTGGTTGGATCTCTTTGCAGTCCAAGGATTTGACAAGAGTCAAAGATACATAAAGCAAAAATCAGAAGAAATATAAGGGAAAAGAAAAAGATGCAAAATCATAGTGAGACATATTAACATTTTCCTGAGAATATTTTATGAACTCCATAAAAATAAGAATAGGAACATCTTGAATGAAGTCTTTAATAATTTAGATATAATAGATTTATATTTATATTAATATATATTAATATTTTATCCTACATAAATATATTCAAAAGTTTGTATGTCATACATTGTTTCAGATTTCCATTCAGGTTAAGTTCAGTCAGTCAGTCATGTCAGAATCTTTATGACCCCATGGACTGTAGCCCACCAGGCTTCCCTGTACATCATCAGCTCCCAGAGCTTACTCAAGCTCATGTCCATTGAGTCAGTGATGCCATCCAACCATCTCATCTTCTGTCATCCCCTTCTCCTCCTGCCTTCAATCTTTCCCAGCGTTAGAGTCTTTTCAAATGAATCAGTTCTTGACAATGGGTGGCCAAAGTAGGGGTGTTTCAGTTTCAGCATCAATCCTTCCAATGAATATTCAGGACTAATTTCCTTTAGGATGGACTGGTTGGATCTCCTTACTGTCCAAGCTGCTCTCAAGAGTCTTCTACAACACCACAGTTAAAAAGCATCCATTCTTCCGTGCTCAGCTTCCTTTTTACTCCAACTCTTACATTCATACATGACTACTGGAAAAACTATAGCTTTGACTAGATGGATCTTTGTTGGTAAAGTAATGTCTCTTCTTTTTAATATGCTGTCTAGGTTGATCGTATCTTTTCTTCCAAGGAGCAAGCATCTTTTAATTTCATGGCTGCAGTCACCATCTGCAATTTTGGAGCCCCAAAAATAAAGTCTGTCACTGTTTCCATTGTTTCCCCATCTATTTGCCATGAAGTGATGGGACAGGAATCCATGGTCTTAGTTTCCTGAATGTGGAATTTTAAGCCAAATAATTTCTCTCCTCTTTTACTTTCATCAAGAGGCTCTTTAGTTCTTCTTCAGTTTCTGTCATAAGGGTGGTGTTATCTGCATATCTGAGGTTATTTATATTTCTCCTGACAATCTTGATTCCAGCTTGTGCTCCATCCAGTCCAGTCTTTCTCCTGATGTACTCTGCATATAAGTTAAATAAGCAGGGTGACAATATACAGCCTTGACGTGCTCCTTTCCAGATTTGGAACCAGTCTGTTGTCCCTTGTAAAGTTCTGACTGTTACTTCCTGACCTGCGTACAGATTTCTCAGGACGCAGGTAAGGTGGTCTTATATTCCCATCTCTTGAGTTTTCCACGGTCTGTTGTGACCCACACAGTCAAAGGCTTTGGCACAGTCAATGAAGCAAAAATAGATGCTTTTCTGGAGCTTTCTTGGTTTCTACATGATCCATCAGATGTTGGCAATTTGATCTCTGGTTCCTCTGCCTTTTCTAAAATCAGCTTGAACATCTGGAATTTTACGGTTCACGTATTGATAAAGCCTGGCTTGGAGAATTGTAAACACTACTTTACTAGAGTGTGAGATGAGTGCAATTGTTCAGTAGTTTGAGTATTCTTTGGCATTGCCTTTCTTTGGGATTGGAATGAAGACTGACCTTTTTCAGTCCTATGGCCACTGCTGAGTTTTCCAAATTTGCTGGCATATTGAGTGTAGCACTTTCACAGCATCATCTTTCAAGATTTGAAATAGCTCCACTGGAATTCCATCACCACCACTAGCTTTGTTTGTAGTGATGCTTTCTAAGGCCCACTTGACTTCACATTCCAAGATGTCTGGATCTAGATGAGTGATCATACCATCGTGATTATTTGGTTCATGAAGATCTCTTTTGTACAGTTCTTCTGTGTATTCTTGCCACCTGTTCTTGATATCTTCTGCTTCTGTTAGTTCCCTACCATTTCTGTCTTTATTGAGCCCGTCTTTGTATGAAATGTTCCTTTGCTATCTCTAATTTTCTTGAATAGATCTCTAGTATTCCCCACTCTGTTGTTTTCCTATATTTCTTTGCATTGATCGCTGAGGAAGGCTTTATTGTCTCTCCTTGCTATTCTTTGGAACTCTGCATTCAGATGCTTATATCTTTCCTTTTCTCCTTTGCTATTTGCTTCTCTTCTTTTCACAGCTATTTGTAAGGCTTCCTCAGACAACCATTTTGCCTTTTGGCACTTCTTTTTCTTAGGGATGATCTCCTGTACAATGTCACGAACCTCCATCCATGGTTATTCAGGCACCTTGTCTATCAGATCTAATCCCTTGAATCTAGTTGTCACTTCCACTGTATAATCAAAAAGTATTTGATTCAGGTCATACCGGAAGTGTCTAGTGGTTTTCCCTACTTTCTTCAATTTAAATCTGAATTTGGCAATAAGGAGTTCATGATCTGAGCCACAGTTAGCTCCTGGTCTTCTTTGTGCTGACTGTATAGAGATTCTCCATCTTTGGCTGCAAAGAATATAATCGATCTGATTTCAGTGTTGGCCATCTGGTGATGTCCATCTGACCACGTTTTATCGGACCTCTCCACCATGACCCGTCTGTCTATGAGCCTACACAGCATGGCTCATAGAGTAGAGTCTTCTCTTGTGTTTTTGAAACAAGGTGTTTGCTATGACCAGTGTGTTCCCTTGGTAAAACTCTATTAGCCTTTGCCCTGCTTTATTCTGTACTCGATTGCCAAATTTGCCTGTTACTTCAGTTATTTTTTGACTTTCTTCTTTTGTGTTCCAGTCTCTATCAGGTAAAGCACATCTTTTTTTTTTTTTTTTGGTGTTAGTTCTAGAAGATCTTGTAGGTCTTCATAGAATAGTTCAACTTCATCTTCTTCAGCATTGCTGGTTGGGGCATAGACTTGGATTACCGTGATATTGAATGGTTTGCCTTGGAAACGAACAGAGATCATTTTGTCATTTTTGAGGTTGCACCCAAGTACTGCATTTCGGACTCTTATTGCCTATGATGGCTTCACCATTTCTTTTAAGGGATTCTTACCCACAGTGGTAGATATAATGGTCATCTGAGTTAAATTCACTCATTCCAGTCAATTTTAGTTCACTGATCCCTAAAATGTCGATGTTCACTCTTGCCATCTCCTGTTTGACCACTTCCAATTTGATTTGATTCATGGACCTAACAGTCCAGATTCCTCTGCAATATTGTCCTTCACAGCATTGGGCTCTACTTCCATCACCAGTTATGTCCACAACTTTGTGTTGTTTTTGCTTTGGCTCCGTTTCTTCATTCTTTCTTGAGCTATGTTTCAACTGATGTCCAGTAGCTTATTGGGCACCTACCGACCTGGGGAGTTCATCTTTCAGTGTCCTATATTTTTGCCTTTTCATCCTGTTCATGGGTTTCTCAAGGCAAAATACTGAAGCAGTTTGCCATTCCCTTCTCCAGTGGACCACATTTTGTCAGACCTCTCCACCATGATCCGTCCGTCTATGAGCCTACACAGCATGGCTCATAGTTTCAGTGACTCAGACAAGGCTGTGGTCCAAGTGATAAGATTGGTTAGTTTTCTTTGATAGTGATTTTCAGTCTGTCTGCCCTCTGATAGAGAAACATAAGAAGCTTATGGAAGCTTCCTGATGGCATAGACTGGCTGAAGGGGAAACAAGATCTTGATTAAACTGGTTTTCAGATTAAATGAACTCAGAAATCTTAGTCAAAATTAATGTGGAAAATGCACATATTTTGGTTTAAATTTCTGAACACAATGATGAGAGATTTGCAAGCCTTGTGACTGAAATGGAGTTATAAAATTGGTAGGGTGGGATGGAAATATATTCTAAAGAAAGTGTTGCACCAACAAAGATCCAGAGGAAATAAAATTAAAGGTTTTCTTAGAAATTGAGAGTAATCAAGATGGATGGCAAGAGTTTAAAATAAAGTCAATGACCACAAAGGAAAACAAAACTAAATCACTAAAAGAACAATGTAAAACTGGAGTATATACATTGTGTACATTATACATTCTTTCCTTTTCTTCTTTCATTTTTTTTCTTTTTTTTAAACAATAATTACTATACATTTTTTACTAAAATTTGAAGAATCCAGATTTCAGATTCAGTCCTAATTATTATTATTAAGGAAGAAATAAATTCCAGTAGCATTGTAACAAATAGATTATTATCACCATTAGGTTATCATAACTATTCATATTCTCTCATAACATTTAACAAAATATTATGATTTTTTAAAATTTGTCTCGATCAAAATTCTAAATAAGTCCTTGAATAGGCATTGCTGCTTCAATGATATGCTGAGTTTGATTATTAGATATTAAAATTTGGACCATGAAATATTACTCAACATTGCATGCAAATTGTTTATCAGTAAAATATGATGTAAAGTGACTAAACAAACATAAAAACTAAGTTAAGGTCTCATTAATGAAAAACAGATTAATCAGTTACTCAAACTGTTTGCTAATATATCTTTCTACCATTTTTGCCTCAGGGTTATGATGATGGCTATGGGGGTGAATATGATGATGAGATCTATGAGACTCATGACAATAGCTATGCCATCCAAGCACAAAGGTACGTTGTCTAAAGCATCCTTATCAAGATGATTTCTTATCTTGCTATTTTGTTTCTTGTAGCTGAATATTAGTTGCATTTTGTGAAAGTTTCTAGCAGTGGAATTAATTTATTGTCCTTCTGAATTATCAAATTGCTTATTAGACTGTGAGAAATAAAAGATAATAATCTTGCAATTGGTAAAAATGAAATAGTATTATGCAGTTTTAAGATTAGGTGATTGTCATAACTAATCAACTCATTATGTGAGTTTGTATTTAAAAAATACTGCTGATATTGGAGTTTATTTTTAGTGAATTCATAATTAAGACAATAATAAAAGCAAATCTCTTGTTCAGTGGGGATATATTGCCGGAAATTTAATTTTGACTTTTAAGACAAAAGACAGGAAAATATTGGTGCTCTGAAAAGAGAAAAATTCTTAAAACATCTTATGGAATCAAGAATTTATTTCTTTTAACTGATTTTAAAATTTCCAAGAAACAAAAATCTAAGACCAGATAGCTTCACAAACTCTAAAAAGCATTTAGAAGAGAACTAACACCTGTCCTTCTGAAATCATTTCAAAAGTCTCAATGAAAGGAAAACTCCAAAACCCATTCTAGGAGGCCACTAGTACCCTGATACCAATATCTGGCAAAGATACCACAAAAAAAGAAAATTACTGGCCAATATCACTGATGAAAATAGATGAAAAAAATCCTGTACAAAACACTAGCAAGTTCCATTAAAGCATCATACACCATGATCATATGGTATGTATTCCAGGAATGAAAGGACTTTTCAATATCAACAAATCAATGTGTAATACACCACATCAACAAGTTGAAGAATATAAACCATATGATCATTTCAATGGATACAGAAAAAGCTTTTTACAAAATTCAACACTCAGTTATGACAATAACTCTCCAGAAAAATGGGCATGGAAGGAGCATACCTCAATATAATAGAGGCCATATATGACTAACCTAGGGCTTCCCTGGTGGCTCAGAGGTTAAAGCGTCTGCCTCCAATGTGGGAGACCCGGGTTCGATCCCTGGGTTGGGAAGATCCCCTGGAGAAGGAAATGGTAACCCACTCCAGTATTCTTGCCTGGAGAATCCCATGGACGGAGAAGCCTGGTAGGCTACAGTCCACGGGGTCGCAGAGAGTCGGACACGACTGAGCGACGGAACGGAACGGATGACTAAACTACAGCTAACATCATACTCAATGCTGAAAAACTGAAAGCATTTTCTCTAAGATCGGTAACAAGACAAGGATTTCCACTCTTGCACTTTTATTTAACATAGGTTTGGAAGTCTCAGATTTGGAAATCAGAGAAAAAAGAAGAAATAAATGGAACACAAATTGGTGGTGGGGGGAAGTGAAACTTTTGTTGTTTGTATACAACAAGATAACATACATAGAAAATCCTAAAGGTGCCACCAGATATTTCAGTTTAGTTCAGTTACTCAGTTGTGTCTGACATTTTGCAATTCCAGG
The DNA here is from genome assembly GCF_049115385.1 of Moschus berezovskii. Classification (NCBI taxonomy): domain Eukaryota; kingdom Metazoa; phylum Chordata; class Mammalia; order Artiodactyla; family Moschidae; genus Moschus; species Moschus berezovskii. The sequence continues at coordinate 12,087,368 of NC_142482.1, read as the reverse complement.
GACTTCAACACACCAGTCTTTCCTGTCCATAACCAACTCCTGGAACTTACACAAACTCATGTTCATTGAGTCAGTGATTCCATCCAACCATCTCATCCTCTGCTATCCCCTTCTCTTCCCGCCTTTAATCTTTCCCAGCATCAGGGTCTTTTCAAATGAGTCAGTTCTTTGCACCAGGTGGCCAAAGTACTGGAGTTTCAGCTTCAGCATTAGTCCTTCCAATGAATATTCAGGACTGATTTCCTTTAGGATTGACTGGTTGGATCTCCTTGCAGTCTAAAGGACTCTCAAGAGTCTTCTCCAGCACCACAGTTCAAAAGCATCAATTCTTATGTGCTCAGCTTTCTTTATAGTGCAACTCTCACATCCATATATGACTACTTGAAAAACCATAGCTTTGACTAGATGGGGACCTTTGTTGGTAAAGTAATGTCTCTGCTTTTTAATATACTGTCTAGGTTGGTCATAGCTTTTCTTCCAGGGAGCAAGCGTCTTTTAATTTCATGGCTGTAGTCACCATCTGCAGTGATTTTGGAGCCTCCCCCAAAATAAAGTCTGTCACTGTTTCCATTGTTTCCCCATTTATTTTCCATGAAGTGATGGGACCAGATGCCATGATCTTAGTTTTCTGAATGTTGAGTTTTAAGCCAACTTTTTCACTCTTCCCTTCCACTTTTATCAAGAGGTTCATTAGTTTTTTGTTTTCTGCCAGAAGGATGATGTCATCTGCTAATCAATGAATTTGGCTAATCAGTGTTTCAGGATGCAAAGTTAACCACAGAAGTCTGTTGAATTTCTACACACTAACAAAGATCAGAAAGAGAAAACAAGGAAACAATCCGTTTGCTTCCAAAAATAAATAAATAAAATATCCTGGTATAAACCTATCTAGGGAGACAAAATACATTTACTCTGAAAACTACAAGAGACTATAAGAAAGCTATAGGAAAGAATGAATGAAAGGAGGAAAGAAAGAAATTATTACACAAATGGATGGAGTAAAGATATACCATGTTCTTGGATTGGAAGAATCAATATTGTCAAATAGACTATACTACTCATGGGAATCTACAGATTCAATGCAATTACTCTCAAATTACCAGTGCCATTTTTCACAGAACTAGAATTTTTTAAAATCTTAAAATTTCTGTGGAGACGCAGAAGATCTCAAAGAGTTAAAGAAATTTCCAAACAAAAATGGATCTGGAGAAATCACGCTGCCTGACTTCAGACTGTACTACAAAGCTACAGTCATCAAAAGAGTATGATACTGGTACAAAAACAGAAATAAAGATCAATAGAACAGGATGGAAAGCCCAGAGATAAATTCATACACCTATGGTCAATTAATCTATGATAAAGGAGGCAAGAATATATAATGAAGAAAAGACAATCTCTTCAATAAATGGTGATGAGAAAACTGAACTGCTATATGCAAAAGAAGGAAATTATAACATTTTTTAATGCCATATAAAAAATAAAATCAAAATGGATCAAAAATCTAAATGTAAGACCTGATATTATAAAAGTATTAGAGGAAAATATAGCAAAATACTATTTGACATAAATCATAACAATATACTTTCCCCTCTGTCTCTTAGAGTAAGGGACATAAAAATGAAAATAAACCAATGGGACCTAATCAAACTCAAAATCTTTTGCAAAGAAAAAGAAACCTAAGCAAAGGAAAAGAACCCACAAATTGGGTGAAAATATTTGCAAACTATGGAACCAGCAAGGGATTAATCTTCAAAATTTACAAACAGGTCACGCACCTCAATATCATAAAAGTAGCAATCCAAATTATCAGAAGACCCTCTTAAGCAGACATTTCTCTGAAGAAGACAAGAGATGGCCAACAGGTGAATGAAAAGGTGTTCAACATCACTAATGATTAGAGAAATGCTAATCAAAACTACAAGGAGGTATCACTTCACATCAGTCAGAATGGCCATTATCAAAAAAGTCTGTCAACAATATTTTCTGGCGAGGGTGTGGAGAAAAGGGAGTCCTCCTACACAATTGGTGGGAATGTAAATTGGTGAAGCCACTATTGAGAATAATAAGAAAGTTCCTTAAGAAACTAAAAGAGCTACCATATAATATAGAAATCTCACTCCTGGGCTTATTTCCAGAGAAAAACATGATTTGAATGGATACATTCCTTCCAATGCTTACTGCAATAGCCAAGACATGGAAGTAACATGAATGTCCATTGACAGAAAAATAGATAAATAGATAAAGAAAATTTGGTACATATATACAATATATGTATATTAAAAAGAATCAAATGATTTCATTTGCATCAACATGAATAGATTTGGAGATTATACTAAGTGAAGTAAGCCAGACAAAAACGAACATCATAGGAGATTAATTATATGCACAATCTAAAATAAATGATACAAATGAAAGTATTTACAAAACAGAAATAGAATCACAGACTTAGAGAATGAATTTATGGTTACAAGGGGTGAAGAGTTGAGGAAGGGAGAATTTGGAAATTTGGGATTGACATGTACACACTGCTGTATTTAAAATGGATAACCAACATGAAGACTCTTGAGAGTCCCTTGGATTGTAAGATCAAACCAGTCAATCCTAAAGGAAATCAACCCTGAATATTCATTGGAAGGACTGATGTTGAAGCTCCAATAATTTGGCCACCTGATGCTAAGAGCCGACTTATTAGAAAAGACCCTGATGTTGGGAAAGATTGAAGGCAGTAGCAGAAGGGGACAACAGAAGATGCGATGGTTGGATCGCATCATCAACTCAATGGTCATGAGTTTGAGCAAGCTCTGGAAGTTGGTGATGGACAAGGAAGCCTGGCATGCTGCAGTCCATGGGATTGCAAAGAGTCGGACATGATGGAGTGACTGAACTGAACTAAATGAACATGAACCTACTCTCTAGCACAGGAAACTCTGTCCAATATTATACAATAACTTAAATAGGAAAAGAATTTGAAAAAGAATAGATGCATACATATGTATAACTGAATCACTTTTCTCTACACCTGAAAATAATGCAATGTTGTTAATCAACTCTCCTTTAATATAATATGCTTTTAAGAAAGTGAATTACAGGCTCAATATATGAATTTTAGTACACAAATATTCAGTCTGTAGAAATTGTATTTCTTCAAGCCTTTTCCCTCATTTTTGTGTTCAAATAAGTTTCAATTCTTACATAGAGACAACATATTTTCATAAAATTTAGTATGAAGGAACTGGATGGATCATCAACAATAAAAGTAAATTACAATAAAAAAAAAAAAAAGCAAGCCAAGAAATAATTATTTCCTTTCTAAGTGAATATCTTGTAAATCTCTTTATATATACTCACAATCTGTGATAAAATGAATTTCTACTTTTTGAAAGTTGGATTTATTGAAGTATTATATTTACATATGGTAAAATTTGCCCATCTAGGCTACAGTTGTTGTATAAGTTTGACCAATGCAATCCATTATTATGCCAACATTATGATATGCTAAGCTAAGTCACTTCAGTCGTGTCCGACTCTGTGCGACCCCATAGATAGTAGCCCACCAGGCTCCACTGTCTCTGGGATTCTCCAAGCAAGAACACTGGAGTGGGCTGCCATTTCCTTCTCCATTATGATATAGGGCTTTTCAATCAACCACAAGTATTTCCATACTGGTCTTCAGGGCCAACATTTTCCACACTTGAGGCCCTGAGAACCATGATTCACTTTGTCACCATAGTTTTCTAGAATGTCATATAAGAAGAAGCAATAAAAAGTATAGAATTTTCAATCTGTCTTTTTATTCACTCTATATTGATTCATGTTATTGTGTGTGTTAGTGTTCTTTTCCTTTTTACTATAGTGTGGCATTTGACGGTAAAGATGTACCACAGTGTCCTCATTCACCAGCTTAGGACATTTGAACTATTTCTATATTTTGCAATTATGAATAAAGTTGGTATAAAACAAATACATTTTTAAAAAGTTAATCATGTATTATATTTTTCTGAAAATAAATTACAAATTTCATGGCCAAGTAGGAATCCATGTGATTATTAGCTAAATGATTCTCCCATATATGATTCACAGAAACACAACAGGACTAATTGTCATAAAATCATTATAGCATTGACCATTTATTGATCAGCTTATCGGCACTCAAAAAGATTTAAATGCATTAAGTAATATTTGGAGGAGGGAAATGGCCAAGAAAGAAACCACTTTAAGTTCATTAAGTAGTGGAGGACATCTACATGTTGTATTACATAGTGAATACTTTATGGCCTGAGAGACAGCATAGCGAAAAGAATGACAGAGAATTCTATTTAGGAAAACCACTTTTTTAGGAGAAAAAACAAAACAAAACAAAAAACCTCATGTGAACAGATACCTGTAAAGCTCAGTGTAACTTAAGATATTACAAAGGAAATGAGCTTTTTCAACTTTGAGTTCTTGATTACTTTGTAGCAGGGTAAATGAAAAAGGCATCATGAACCAAGAGCTACTGCTTCAGGTAATAACTTAATTGTTCCAATTACACAGGAGTTACTTAGGGTGGTGGGGAAGCTTTGCATCACATCACAAACAGTAAGTAGATTACTGTATGCAAATTGGCTATTTAAAATACTTGCTAATATTTTCAATCAAATTTATATTTCATCACTGTATATTAGTGCATAAAAACAGTGATATAAAGTTCTGTACCATGTTTCAGAAACTGTTGGCAGAAAACATAATTACCACATGCTATAAACACTGCTAAAATAGAGTAAAATCATTTCTTTATGTAGCTCTACAGTTAAATTCAACTTGTTGAAATTTTGGAACGACTTTCTTCATCTTTATTCTGGTTAGTTTTAATTGGATTTGGTTTACTCTAATAAACAAGGAAGAAGCAAAAATTGGAGATTATAATAACTTATCTTGAATGTTTGAAAAGTGAATACTAGAATAATTGGATATAATTATGAATAAAATTTTGCTTCCCCAGTGGCTCACCAGTAAAGAAACTGCCTGCAATGAGTCAGGAAGATCACCTGGAGGAGGGCATGGCAACCCACTCCAGTATTCTTGCCTGTAGAATCCCTTGGACAGAGGAGCCTGGTGAGCTACAGTCCATAAGATTGCAAAGGGTCTGACTGAAGCAACTGAATACACACATACATATAACATTTAATGGCTATATAGAATAACCTGAAAATCACTTTATATTTATGAAATATAATTTATATGTAAAATATATTTTCTATGCACTCTACTACCTTCTCTTTTCCATTTCTTATCCATTCAATTTTTTATGGATAAATTTTTCCCACATTCCTAGACCAAGTTCAAAAACCAATACTTCTGAAGTCTTTTTTAAATCTATATTTGTGAATAATATGATTCTATGCTGAATTTCAAAAGCATCATGTCTTTATTTCTTTAAAACATTTTCCCTCTCTGCCTTGTGTTGGGATTATTTGTGTACCTGTCCCTTTTCACTCTAACTACTTGCCTATAATCCTAGTCTGATACACCCTTTTGTTTTTCAAAACATCTATCTTTGAGCATTTCATGATGTGTGTGCTGAACAGATGATCATAGAAAGCATGGATGTGAGACCTGAGAGGTATCTACAAGATGGAGATAAAAAAAATAAGAGCCTCATCCCTCAAAGAGAATGCAGTATTTGGTATTATATGTATCATTTTTACCGAAAAATATTTATGTATTTCTGAGATATCTTAGTGCTAAAGCAGAAAGAAAGAGGTCATGAAATTAACTACAGTGATATTAGTACTCTGTATTTAATAATAATCAAGCACTTGTTAAATGATTACTTGTGCCAGAGAGTATACTCACCATACATTGACAATACATATTTTTAAATTTGTAAATGTATTTTAACATTTTCTCCTAAGAATGCCTTGGAGGACTCATGTGCAAGCGGCATATATACTTAAATTAATATAAGTGAAACAACTAGTATAGAGTAAGCAAGTATTAAGAATTAGAAATAAAAGTTTACTTTCTACAAAAATCAGTTTGAAATTGGTTCTGTTTTCAGCTGGTGGTTCTTTAATTGGATATTTTTAAAATTTATTTATTTTAATTGGAGGATAATTATATTTATGGAGAGAAATGGAGAAAACTTTTAGAGAAATATGTGATCATAAATCATCTCCAACATTTACAAATAATATGAATATTATTTTGACATTGTATTGGTCAAATCAAAAGAAACACTGATTTAGAACTTTGAAGGTAATACTATAGTTTTGTGTGACTTAGCAGAACTGAGATAAAAGGAAAAAAATTATTTAGATAAAGTGGGTCTTAATTGACCAGTTACAGAATTTGTGGAGATTATAAAATCAGATCTGGCATAATTCCTAAATGGAATAATTATTTCATTTTTAATAGAGAATCTAAAGAAAGTTCACAAGGTAACAGCCCTACAAATGTTCACCTGGAGTTCAGAAACTATAAAACTTCAATTAGCCCCCAATTGTCTTGTAAGATGTGGTTAGTTAGTTGTGGAAAATTTCAAAACGATCATAAAAGGGGCTTTACTAAAAATTTAGTTGAGGCAGCTCAACTAAATAACAAGTTCAGTTCAGTTCAGTTCAGTCGCTCAGTCGTGTCCGACTCTTTGCGACCCCATGAATCACAGCACACCAGGCCTCCCTGTCCATCACCAACTCCCGGGGTTCACTCAAACTCATGTCCATTGAGGCGGTGATGCCATCCAGCCATCTCATTCTCTGACGTCCCCTTCTCCCCCTCCCCCCAATCCCTCCCAGCATTAGTCTTTTCTAGTGAGTCAACTCGTCGCATGAGGTGGCCAAAGTATTGGAGTTTCAGCTTTAGCATCAGTACTTCAAATGAACACTCAGGATTGAGTTCCTTTAGAATGGACTGGTTGGATCTCCTTGCAGTACAAGGGACTCTCAAGAGTCTTTTCCAGCACCAGAGTTCAAAATCATCAATTCTTCGGTGATCAGTTTTCTTCACAGTCCAACTCTCACATCCATACATGACCACTGGTAAAACCATAGCCTTGACTAGACGGACCTTGGTTGGCAAAGTAATGTCTCTGCTTATGCAGAGTACATCATGAGGAACACTGGGCTGGAGGAAGCAGAAACTGGAATCAAGATTGCCGGAAGAAATATCAATAACCTCAGATATGCAGATGACACCACCCTTATGGGAGAAAGTGAAGAGGAATTCAAAATCCTCTTGGTGAAAGAGGAGAGTGGAAAGGTTGGCTTGAAGCTCAACATTCAGAAAACAAAGATCATGGCATCTGGTCCGATCACTTCATGGGAAATAGATGGAAAAACAGTGAACACAGTGTCAGACTTTATTTTTTGGGCTCCAAAATCACTGCAGACACTGATTGCAGCCATGAAATTAAAAGATGCTTACTCCTTGGAAGGAAAGTTATGACCAACCTAGAAATAACATGTTAAGGTCTGATAAAGATGAAAGTGATATGGAGGATTTCCAATCATCTTTTTCCCTTGTCCTGCATCTATGAGAAGGAAAAGTAAAGAAATAGATTAATAAGATTACTATACAAGTTTCAAATTGCAGGGCTAGTGTTGCAGTTTCCAGGGAAGCTCAATTACTTGAAGTCTATGGCTTGAGACAAACTACATCCTATGATCAACATTTTTAATTAGATCAAACATTAAATTCTGTTTATGTTTTGGTATTTTTTGTTGCTCTTCAAAGTTATTAACATTTTCAGAAATCAGTCCTCTGTAATCACATAAATTCACAAGTCTATACCAACAAAATGTTTTCCCCCCCAACACAAAACTCTACACCAAATTAAATAGATACAGAAAAAAAGTAACTTTCATGTACTTAGAGGCAAATAGTAATTTTGCAAGTGAAAGTCGAAAGACCAATTTTGATCTTTGATTCTTATAAGATTTCAACTTGAATGTGAAATGTTAAGATTTTGTAATTTTTCCATATAAATTTCTAAGTGCAGAATTGTAATAGGCAAATATAAAAATGGAAGACTTTACTTTCCTTGAAGTATGATCAGGTGTTTAATTCACGCAAACTAGGAAAATAATCCTCTTCAGATTAATGGAGGTATGTGCTAGGGGAGGAAAGATAAAGGTCCACCTCACATATATTAGACAATAGTTTCCAAAGTTTTCTAGAATGGAGACCCTTTTAGAATATTTACAACTGTCAGGTGAAAAATGAGACAAATTATGAAAGCTTGAAGAGAGCTTAATGAGGAAACTCTTTTCAGAGTATATCCCAGGGCAAGGTGTTTACCACCAAAATCCAGGCATGGAAGGAAGATGGAAAACTGTCAGAGAGCTGTCCTAACAGAGAAAGGCTCCTCTCCTTTGAATCAGAGTGGCAGCCATGGCCAACCAATAAAGAAGAAGCTCAGGTGTTCATATCCTGACTTTACTTTGCTCCCATTGGCTGAACCCACTAGGAGGTAAATGACAAGAAACAGAGTAAATGAAGTTGCCAGCAGTAATCCTGGGTATAGAGCAGGGTGGAGGGAAGGGTGGAAGAAGGGGAAGCAAATGGAAGAGAGCCTACACAACATCCAAAATGATTATCAAGCTTTGAAGACAGTTCATTGTATATATATTAGTGTCAGTTGCTTGACGATATAATTACATGCATTTGCTATGGAAACAGCAGTGCAATTTGTATTTTATTAATCATAAAGAATTTATACTAAAAAAGTCACAATATACATTAACATATAGCTATACATTTGTGAGCTAATATCTTCTTGAATCCCCTGGCACAGGTTAACTCCTTGAGGGTCAGGGCGTCCATGGTGGGGACCATTGTTCTGTTGTTCAGAGGCTGCTTGGAACTCGTCATTCATGATGACTAGCATTAGTTTGCAATACCATGAGGCAGAAAAAAAAAAATGAAGCTTAAAAATGTTACTTTCCCTTGTTCATTAAAGTAGTGAATGTTGGCTTCAAAATCATATCTGCTAACTCCAGATGCTTGAGACATAAAGACTAATAAATACTGTCTGAAAAATCTAAGTTGATTTATTGATTCAGCAGACTTGTTATATACCCAAGCAATACAGAGAGAATACGCTTTAATATAATAAGAATATAGTGAGCTATTTGCATGCTTTTCAAAGAGCTCTGACCAAAAGATACTAATAAGCAGGAAAAAATAAAATTGCTTAGCTATTGTTTTTAGGTTATAAGTTTAATGTGAGCCATTGTATTTGATATTTTACAGGAATCTGAAGTGTTAGGTCTATGAATTTGACATGGTCACGTAGGATATGGCAAGATTGAACATCGAAATCTTAGGAATCACTGAACTAAAATGGACTGTAATAGACAAATTTAATTCAGATGAACATTATATTTAATATTGTGGGCAACAATCCCTTAAAAGAAATATTAGCCCTTAGCATAGCCTCATAGTCAATAAAAGTCCAAAATGCAGTACTTGAGTGCAACCTCAAAAATAGCAGAATGATCTTCGTTCATTTCCAAGGTAAAGCATTCAGATTCACAGTAATCCAAGTCTATGCCCGAACTACTGATGCTGAAGAAGCAGAAGTTGACAAGTGCTGTGAAGATCTGCAACATCTTCTAGAATTAACACACACACACACACAGTCCTTTGCATCATAGGGGACTGAAATGTACAAGTAGGAAATCAAAATGTACCCAGAAAATCAAGCAAGTTTGGCCTTGGCGTACAAAATAAACCAGGGCAAAGGCTAACAGAGTTTTGTCAAGAGAACACATTGTTCATAGCAAACACTCTTTCATTAACACAAAAGATAACTCTACACATAGACATCATCAGATGTTCAATACTGAAATCAAATTGATTATATTTTTTGCAATTGAAGATGGAGAAACTTTATATAATCACTAAAAACAAGACCTGGAGCTGACTCTAGCTCAGATCATGTGCTTCTCATTGCTACTTCAGGCATAAATCAAAGAAAGTAGGGAAAATCACTGGAACATTCAGGTATGGCATAAATCAAATTCCTACGATTATACAGTGGAGTTAATGAAGAGATTCAAGGGATTAGACTGGTAGACAGAGAGCCTGAAGAACTATGCATGAAATTTAGTAACATTGTACAGGATGAAGTGACCAAAACCACATCAAAGAAAAAGAAATGCAGGAGGCAAAGTAGTTGTCTGAGGAAGCTTTACAAATAGTTGAGGAAAGTAGAAAGTGAAAGGCAAAGGAGAATGGGAAAGGTATACCCAACTGAATGCAGAGTTCCAAAGAACAGCAAGGAGAAATAAGAAGGCCTTTTTTATGTAAATGATACAAAAAACCGAGGAAAATAATAGAATGAGAAAGACTAGAGATCTCTTCAAGAAAATTGGCGATATCAAGGGACTATTTCATTGAAGGATGGGCACAATAAAGAACAGAAATGATAAGGACTTAAAAGAAACAGAAGACATTAAGAACAGGTGACAAGAATACACAGAAGAACTGTTAAAAATAAAGTATTGATGTCCCCTATAACCACGATACTATATTATCCCACCTAGAAGCCAGGAGTGTGAAGTCAAGTGGGCCTTGGACAGAACTACTGGGAACAAAGCTAGTGGGGATAATGAAATTCGATCTGAGCTATTTAAAATCCTAAAAGTGAGGTTATTAAAGTGCTGCACACAGGACTAGGAAAGGTAAGTTTTAATTCCAAATCCAAGGAAGGGTAATGCCAAAGAATGTTGAAACTACAGTACAATTTCACTCATTCTACATGCTAAAAATGTCATGCTCAAAATTCTTCAATCTCTGACTTCAGCAATCTGTGAACCAAGAACTGCCAGATATACAAGCTGGGCTTAGAGAAGGCAGAGGAACCAGAGATCCAATTGCCAACATTCACTGGATCATGGAAGAAACAAAAGAATTCCAGAAAAACGTCTGCTTCCTTGACTACTCTAAAGCCTTTGACTGTGTGGATCACAAAAACCTGTGGAAAATTCTTAAAGAGATGGGGATACCAGACCACCTAACCTGTCTCCTGAGAAACCTGCATGCAGGTCAAGAAGCGACAAAACCAGACGTGTAACAACAGACTGGTTCAACATTGGGAAAGTAGTGTGACAAGGCTGCATATTGTCGCCTTGTTTATTTAGCTTGCATGCAGAGTACATCATGTAAAATCCTGGGCTGGGTGAATCACAAGCTGGAGTCAAGACTTCTGGGAGAAATATCAACAACCTCAGTTATGCAGATGATACGACTCTAATAGAAAGTGAAGAGGAACTAAACAGTCTCTTGATGAGAATGAAAGACTCATCCTTATTTTGTAATTCAGTTCTTTTATGTCTTAAACCATAGTCAGCAATGAGTTTGAACTTACAGATGGTTTTTTGATTTGAGATATTTCCCCATTCATGGATTTCTCACATATCTGCAGACCTCTACACAGACAGTGGATCTGGGACTGTTTGAAACCAGAGAGGGAACCCAGATCTTGATACACACTACTCTTCTGTTATTATCATCTGACATATTTATTTTAAGTATCTCGGATAACTGATAGTTTTAGGAAAGAAGCAATGAGTTTCTTAAAATTATTATTATGTATTCATTGTATGTTTGTTAATTTAATTTTAATGATATTGTATCTATTTGTCAAAATAGTCAGTTTGTATATAAAATATACATTAAGGTGCATTTCATAAGACTCTAATAAGAGTTAGAAAAATAATTTTCCCTGGTTATTTGAATGACAAGTTTCCCAAGAAAACTTAAGGAAGCATCCAGTTAGTAACTGAAACCTGTTCAATCAGTTGCTGAGATCAGCACATGTCAGCAAATTCATTTAGATTTATAGACACCCCTCAACATGAATCAGGAATGTATTAGACAAACCACGTGCAATCAGAGCTTTAGAAATGTGTAATATGAGATCATCTTAGACTCCTGAAGAACCTGATGTGTTTCAAAAGGCAAGTTAAAGAATCCAAGGTGAAATTCTGGCTTACATGGTAGATAAAAAAGCTTAGTTTCACCATAAAAAGAAATATATTCAACAAATAGTTAATCAACATACTTAAGGGGTCATGAATGTTCATGAATATATGTAATTGTCAAGGTGTAACAATAAACCTGTTGCAAACTGGAAAGTACGTGCTCTGTCTAAAGCAACCATCTCCTGTTCAACTTTAGGATATTGTGGCCACGTGATCCATGTATGGTAAGGGACTCAGTAGTGTTCTTTATTTCCTCCAAAGAAAATCTGAAAGTCTAGCTTTTCTGGTTACTATTCCTACATAACAAGCCTCTTCAAAACCAAGTGGTACAAGTTTACCATCTTTATTATCTTGAGGATTTTTCACATCAGGAATATTAACAAGGCACAGGAGGTGTGACTTGCTTCTACTTTCCTGTGTCTGGGAAGTCTAATAAGGTAAGGCTAAGAGCTAGAATCATCTGGAGGTTTCTTTAGCAGTTGATACTATATGTCTGCTGGTATCTTAATTGTAGCCGCTGTTTGAAATACTCATGTTTAGTGCTCTCCATGTCACTTAGGCTTCCTCATCACATGGCAGTTCAGAGCACCAGATATTCCTTGAATACCCCAAGGAACAAAATAAAAGCTGTATCATCTTTTGTGACTTACCTCATTCTTTTAGTTATAAGCAAGTCACAAGTGCAGCCAAATTCAAGGGGTTTATTAGACAGCACCATACAATGGGGACTGGCATGGTTCAAGGATGAAAAATTATATCATGGGTCTTTTTGGAAAATATAACTTGACACATCAGTTTTTCAGTGCAATATTCTGAATTTTATACGATGAAAACTCTTTCTTTAATTAAATACTTTAGAGACTAGTGTTAGGTAGCCATTCCCATGACCATGTTTCCAAAATTCTACCCTACACACACACACACACACACAAATCAAAATAGAAAAGACATATCCAGAAAATTCTTCCAAGGGCATCGTATAAAAGAAGTCCTTCAGAACAGCTCTCTGAGGGCACTATATGGTCTGTTGAAGAATGTTCTAAAATCTAAGGGTGGTGTATTTGCAGGCAAGGAAGGCGGACATACAAATAAGTGCATAAGCATGTGATGAGTACTATCCTAGGATGTGCCAGAGGGTACATAGGAGACCATCTAAGCATAAGGTTAAGAGAAAGTACCAAAAATCTCCTCAGAAGAACTGATGCCAAGCTACCATTTAACCAGGGAAATAAAATTTAGCCAGGCAAGGGTATCCTCATGTGCAAAGAGAAAGAAATGAAAATATATAGGAGGGGGGTTCAGGAAGGGGAACTCATGTATACCCGGGGCAGATTCATGTCAATGTATGGCAAAACCAATCAATATAATATTGCAAAATAATTAGCCTCCAATAAAAAAAAAAGAATCACATGTCCTTCAGGTGAATCAGATTATAACAGTGGCAGGACATTTAGCTAAGTGATAGAAAAGGAGCTGGAAATCTTGTATACAGCACATAGAAGTAAGAAAAGAATGCTATTTGGATACAATCTGAGGTTGTCTTGAAGTCCAGAAGTTGGTCATCACTGGGGAAAATTATGGTTATCCTTTTTCCATATCAGGCAGATTTGGTCATTTGCATTAAGTTCTTAGTTGCTACTTTGCCCCTTTCTGAAAAACTTTTCTTTCCTTTCTTTGCTTTCTTTCATTCCTTAGTCAATTTACACTAAAAACAAAAAAATGCCCTCCAGGTCTTGCTTTTTTGCACTTGCACACTGATAATGAAAGAGGGGAGATATGTTTCTTGTAATACCGTTGTCAAAATGGAAAATGTAATCTGTGATCTTTTAAGTTGCAAGGTGAGAACACCGAAAACAAGACACTTTTGATAATTTCAGAAAAGGAAATAGAATTTATCTTGGATGCATGTGAAATAGAGTTAAAAGAAGATACAGATATTATTTGTTTTCCATGATTACTATAGTATTTTCAATATCTTATTTTACACTTTCATTAAATCAGTGTTTATTAAGGGTGCACTGTTTTCTAGGTGATGGAAGTAGAATAATAAATAATTTAGTGCACTTAAGTACAGGTTCACAATCTTACAGTTGCAATAATGTGGACCAGATGTTTCGTATTCTGACATGTTTGTATTTTAGAATGGCAATACAAAACAGGTACTGCATATCACTCCCAGTGGCATCTAGGCCAAAACACGTCAATACTATTGTATTGAAATGTGAATAACTAAGTTAAGCAGGTTATAAATGTCTATAATAAGCTTCTTATTTTAGATCAGAATTTAGGTTGCCTAATGATTTTATGCACCCAATTAAAGAAAAAAAATTGATTTCCAAGTTCTTGGATTTAGAATTCAAGTGTGATTCTGGACTTGTATTCTTATATTGCATAATATTTAGCATGTGTGTGTGTGTGTGTGTGTGTGTGTGTGCTAGTTGCTCAGTCACGTTCAACTTTTTGCAACTCCATTGATTGAAGTCTCCAGGCAAAAATACCCGAGTGGGCAGCCATTCATTTCTGAATTATAGGTGAGAGGAAAGAGAGGAATTTGAACAGAAAGTCAAGGGCTTCCCTGTGGCTCAGATGATAAAGAATCCACCCGCATTGCGGGTTCGATCCCTGGGTTTGGAAGATCCCCTGGAGAAGGGCATAGCAACCCACTCCAGTATTCTTGCCTGGAGAATCCCAATGTGCAGAGGAGTCTGGCAAGCTCTAGTCCATAGGGTCACACAGAGTCAGACACAACTGAGCACACACAGTCAAGGAACACTCGACCATTCTCAAAAACAGTTAGACTCTAATAATAATAATGATAATGGCCACAATACAAAGCAGTTGCTCTGTGCAAATACGTATATTAGGTAGTTATTGAATGAGGAAGATACTTTTATCTTCATGTCACAAGTAAAGAAACTAAGACCTTGAATGTTACCTTTCCCAGGACTTTATAGCTTAATAGGCAAAATAGCAAAGTTTTGAACTAATTCCTATCCAATTTCAAAGATTGGGCTCTTGTGCTATTGCCATATTGTTTCCTGTTAACTTTAACCATGCTTTTAAAAATTTCAGCTTATTAGGAAACTTAAACAGAAGTAACGTCTCCTATTCTGTAATTTCTGTTTATATACATTTATCACTAATTGTCTTTGTGAAGCTACACAAAATTTTTCTTCCATCTTTCAACCTTTCTTTATGAAGATAATGTTCCTCTAATGATATCCAATCCAGAGTGTAGTACAGTACACTTTTGACTACAATTCTTCATCCCTTCTGTGTTCACACCCTTTGCTGTGTGATTTTATTCAGGCCTTTTCAGAACAAAAGTGCAAGAGTATGTTTTCCTGATTCCTCACTATTCTGTACCTTGCTTTGACTAATAGAATAATGACTTTTCTAAGCCTAGGTTATGTGTTAAGAGGACTGTGTGTTTCCCACTTTCTCTTTTGTCATTGTCATAGAAGAGCTTCCCCAGGTAATTGTGCCCTTAGTCAGAGCTCCATAGTGAATACAATGAGCAGATTGAACAAAACCCAAACGTGCGCAAGGTCAAGCACAGCCCCACACACTGCCTGGGACAGAGTCCCCAGCAAACTCAGCCTCTGTCAGCAAACTCCCAGCCAAGCCAAAATATGCGAGCTAAATAACTATTTATTTTTGTGTGAAGCTAATATTTTGTGATCATTAAGCAACATTATTGTGCTCATAGAAAAAGTATCCAGAGTGAATGCCCACCAGACAGGCATGGTTTCTTCAATTGTTCTTTGTGTATCATTATTCTTGTTTCACCAAATAGCATAGTTGTTCTCTTCTAAAAGCATTTCTGTTGTTCAAGTGTTCATCTTGAAATATGGCAGTGATCTTGAGGTACATTTTATTAGATGAGTGTTGACTGGTACAAAGAAAAAACATTACATCCTCTGCTTCTTTGTCTTAAAGCCCGTCAACGTCATCTGACCATGCAGTTTTCCTTAATGACTATGTCACATTATTAGGTTTTATTGAATTTCTTTTCAACTGAAAATCTTGGTTCTTTCTATATGAACTCCTGTGGAGCCAGTTCTAACACCATCCAGCGTCTTTAGGATTGTTTTTTTTTTTTAAATAAACACATAAATGTACATTGATCCTGTGAAGATTCGCCTTGCTTTTCGCCTTCTGTGGTTGATTTTGAGCTACCTTTTTAGATATTCTTTTTTTTTTTTAGGATATTTTTTATTTTTTGTTGTTTTGGTTTTTCAGCTTTTACAATGTTGTGTTAGTTTCTGCTGTATAACACAAATCAGGCATAATTATACATGAACCCCCTCCCTCTTGAGCTTCACTCGCCTCTTCCATCCCACCCCTGTCATCACAGAGCATGTTTCATCATAAAGCATGAGACTGGGCTCCCTGTGTTATACAGCAACCTCTCACCAGCTATCCATTTTAAACATGATAGTCTATATATGTTGATGTTACTTACTTCATTATTCTCACTTTCCACCTCCCCTACTGTGTCCACAAGTCATCTCTATATCTGTGTATCCGTACATTCCATGCAAATAAGTTCATCAATACCATTTTTCTAGATTCCAAATGTATGTGTTAATATACAATTTTCTTTTCTTTTTTTAAGCAGCCAAAAGGAGTTTACTTTGTAGTAATAAGCATCTGACTGATCTCATTAGAAGAACCCACTCACAAACACAAATGTATAGGCTGGTTTATTTCTACTGTACCATGTTTACATGGCCTCTCAGCAACAGCAGAAAGACATCCTACTCTTACTTTTAACCACTTGAATGGCGGAATGTTACCAACTCTTTCTCTTTGTTTCAAGGTTCTTTTTTTTAAATTAATTAATTTATTTTAATTGGAACCTAATTAATTTACAATATTGTAGTGGTTTTTGCCATACACTGACATGAATTAGCCATGGGTGTGCATGTGTCCCCCATCCTGAACCTCCCTTCCACCTCCTTCCCCATCCCATCCCTCAGGTGCACCAGCCCTGAGCGCCCTGTATCATGCATCGAACATGGACTGGTGATCTGTTTTACATATAGTAATATACATGTTTCAATGTTATTCTCTCAAATCATCCCACCCTCACCCTCTCCCACAGAGTTCAAAAGACTGTTCTATACATCTGTGTCTCTTACTGTCTCACATATAGGGTCATTGTTACCATCTTTCTAAATTCCATATATATGCGTTAATATACTGTATTGGTGTTTTTCTTTCTGACTTACTTCATTCTGGATTATAGGCTCCAGTTTCATCCACCTCTTTAGAACTGATTCAAATGCATTTTCAATAGTTGAGTGATATTCCATTGTGTATACGTACCACAGCTTTCCTATCCATTCGTCTGCAGATGGACATCTAGGTTGCTTCCATGTCCTGGCTATTGTAAACAATGTTGTGATGAACACTGGGGGTACACATGTCTCTTTCAATTCTGGTTTCCTTGGTGTTTATGCCCAGTAGTGGTATTGCTGGGTTGTATGGCAGTTCTATTTCCAGGTTTTAAGAATTCACCACATTATTCTCCATAGTGGCTGTGCTAGTTTGCATTCCCACCAGCAGTGTAAGAGGGTTACCTTTTCTCCACACTCTTTCCAGAATTTATTGTTTGTAGACTTTTGGATAGCAGCCATTCTGACCAGCATGGGATGGTACTTCATTGTGGTTTTTGACTTCCATTTCTCTCATAATGAGTGATATTGAACATTTTTTCATGTGATTGTTAGCCATCTGCATGTCTTCTTTGGATAAATATCTGTTTAGTTCTTTGGCCAGTTTTTTGATCACGTAGTTTATTTTTCTGGAATTGAGCTGCATGAGCTGCTTGTATAATTTTTAGATTAATTCTTTGTCAGTTGCTTCATTTGCTATTATTTTCTCCCATTCTGAAGGCTGTCTTTTCACCATCCTTATAGTTTCCTTTGTTGTGCAAAAGCTTTTAAGCTTTATTAGGTCCCATTTGTTTATTTTTGTTTTTATTTCCGTTTCTCTTGGATGTGGGTCATAGAGGATCTTGCTGTGATTTATATAAGAGAGTGTTTTGCCTGTTTCTTCCTGTAGGAGTTTTATAGTTTCTGGTCTTATATTTAGATCTTTAATCCATTTTATTTTTGTGTATGGTGTTAGAAAGTGTTCTAGTTTAATTCTTTTATAAGTGGTTGACCAGTTTTCCCAGCACCCCTTGTTAAAGAGATTGTCTTTTTTCCATTGTATATTCTTGCCTCCTTTGTCAAAGATAAGGTGTCCATAGGTGTGTGGATTTACCTCTAAGCTTTGGATTTTGTTCCTCTGATATATGTTTCTGTCTTTTTGCCAGTAGCATAATGTCTTGATGACTGTAGCTTTGTAGTATAGTCAGAAGTCAACAAGGTTGATTCCTCCAATTCCATTATTCTTTCACAAGATTGCTTTGGATATACAAGATTTTTTTTTTTGTATTCCCATACAGATTGTGAAATTATTTGTTCTAGTTCTCTGACAAATGTCATTGGTAGCTTGATAGGAAATGCATTGAATGTATAGATTGCTTTGGGGGCATATACTCGTTTTCAATATGTTGATTCTTCCAATCTATAAACATGGTATATTTCTCCATCTATTTTTGTCATCTTTGATTTCTTACATCAGTGTTTTGTAGTTTTCTATGAAAATAGAAGACGCTTACTCCTTGGAAGGAAAGTTATGACCAACCTAGATGGCATATTCAAAAGCAGAGACATTACTTTGCCAACAGAGGTCCATCTAGTCAAGACTATGGTTTTTCCAGTGGTCATGTATGGATATGAGGGTTGGACTGTGAAGAAAGCTGATTGCCGAAGAATTGGTGCTTTTGAACCGTGGTGTTTGAGGAACCTCTTGAGAGTCCCTCGGACTGCAAGGAGATCCATCCAGTCCATCCTAAAGCAGGTCAGTCCTGGGTGTTCATTGGACAGACTGATGCTAAAGCTGAAACTCCAATACTTTGGCCACCTCATGCGAAGAGCTGACTCACTGCAAAAGACTCTGATGCTGAGAGGGCTTGGGGGCAGGAGGAGAAGGGGAAGACAGAGAATGAGATGGCCGTATGGCATCACCGCCTCGATGGACATGAGTTTGGGTAAACTCCAGGAGTTGGTGATGTTCAGGGATGCCTGGCATACTGAGATTCATGTGGTCGCAAAGAGTTGGACACGATTGGGCAACTGAATTGAACTGAACTTTTATATAGGTCTTTTGTTTGTTTAGGTAGATTTATTTCTGAGTATTTTATTCTTTTCAATGCAATGGTGAATCGAATTGTTTCCTTAATTTCTCTTTCTGTTTTCTCATTGTTAGTGTATAGGAATGCAAGAGATTTCTATGTGTTAATTTTGTATCCTGCAACTTTATTATATTCATTGATTAGCTCTAGAAACTTTCTGGTGGTGTCTTTAGAGTTTTCTATGGAGAGGATCATGTCATCTGCAAACAGTGAGAGTTTTGCTTCTTCTTTTCCAATTAGGATTCCTTTTATTTCTTTTTCTTCTCTGATTGCTGTGGTTAAAACTTCCAAAACTATGTTGAATAGTAGTGGTGTGTGTGGGCACCCTTGTTTTGTTCCTGACTTTAGGGGAAATGCTTTCAATTTTGCACCATTAAGGATAACATTTGCCATGGGTTTGTCATATATGACTTTTATTATGTTGAGGTATGTTTCTTCTGTGCCTTCTTTCTGGAGGGTTTTTATCATAAATCGATGTTGAATTTTGTCAAAGGCTTTCTCTGCATCTATTGACATAATCATATTGTTTTTATCTTTCAATTTGTTTATGTGGTGTATCACATTGATTTGCGACTATTGAAGAATGCTTGCATCCCTGAGATAAAGCCCACTTGCTCATTATGTATGATCCTTTTATTATGTTGTTGGATTCTATTTGCTAAAATTTTGTTGAGGATTTTTGCATCTATGTTCATCAGTGATATTGGCCTGTAATTTTCTTTTTCAGTGATATCTTTGTTTTGTCTTGTATAGGGGTGATGGTGGGCTTGTAGAGTTTGGGAGCTTTCCTTCCTCTGCAATTTTCTACAAGAGTTTGAGCAGGATAAATGTTATTTCTTCTCTAAATTTTTGGTAGAATTCACCTGTGAAGCCAACTGGTCCTGGGCTTTTCTTTGTTGAAAGATGTTTGGCTACAATTTTTATTTCCATGCTTGTGACTGGTCTGTTCATATTTTCTGTTTCTTCCTGGTTCAAACATAAAAGTTTATACTTTTATATGAATTTGTCCATTTTTACAACTTGTACATTTTATTGGAGTATACTTGCTTGTAGTAGTCTCTTTTGATCCATTATATTTCTGTGTTCTCTGTTTTAAGTTCTTCATTTTCATTTCTAACTTTATTGTTTTGGGTTTTTTCCCCATTCTTTTTCTTTTATCCTCTCAAAGAAATAGTTTTTAATTGTATTGATCTTTGACTTTTGATTTCTTTATTACATATTCATTAATTTCTGCTCTGATCTTTATGACTTCTTTTCTTCTACTAACTGTTGTTTTTTCTTTCTTTTTTCTTTTTCTAGATGTTTTAGGTGTAAGGTTGTCTATTTGATTTTGTCTCATTTCTTGAGATAGTTTCTATTGCTCTAAACTTTCCTCTTAGAACTGTTTTTGCTGCATCCCATGGGTTTTGGGTCATCATGTTTTCACTTTTTAGTAATTCTAGGTGTTTTTCTCAAATTTCCTCTTTGATTTATTGGTTATTTAGAATCATGATTTTTAGCTTCCACTTGTTTTTTTCTTTTTTTTTTTAAAGCATTTTTCCTGTAATTGATATTTAATATGCTAGTGTTGTGGTCAGAACAGATGCTTGATATGATTCCAGTTTTGTTAAATTTACCAAGGCTTGGTTTGTGATCCAATATATGATCTATCCTGCAGAATGTTTCATGTGTACTTGAGGGGAAAAAAAGTGTACTCTGCTGCTTTTGTATGAAATATCTTGTAGATATCAATTAGATCCATCTGATGTGATGTGGTTGTTAGCATGTGTCTTATATGTTGAGGTGTTACCATGTTGCGAACATAAATATGTATAGCTGTTATTTCCTCTTCTTGGATTCATCCCTTGGTCATTATTTTGTGTCCTTCTTTCTCTCATAACAGTTTATTTAAAATTCTATTTTTTTCTGATATAAATATTGCTACTCCAGCTTTCTTTTGTTTTCCATTTGCATGGAATATCTTTCTCTATCCCCTCACTTTCAGGCTATATGTGTCCCTAGGTCTGAAATGAGTCTCTTGTAGACAACATATACATGGATCTTGTTTCTGTATTCATTCAAGCAGTCTGTGTATTTTGGTTGGGGCTTCTTTTTTTTTTTTTTTCGTTTACCCTTAAGATAATTATTTACATGTGTATTCCTGTTGCTATTTTCTTAATTGTTTTGGGATTGTTTTCATGGTTCTTTTCGTTGCCTTGTGTTTCCTGCCTAGAAATGCTTCTTTAGCATTTGTCGTATGGCTAGTTTGGTGGTGGTGAATTCTCTTAACTTTTGCTTGTCTGCAAAGCTTTTAATTTATCTGCTAAATATACATGAGTTCTTTGCTGGGCAGAGTATTCTTGATTGTAGGTTTCTTCCCCTTTCATCACTTTAAGTATATTCTATCACTCCCTTCTGACTTGCAGAGTTTCTGCTGAAGAATCAGCTGATAGCCTTATGTAAATTCCTTTGTATGTTGTTTTTGTTTTATTTTGTTTTGTTTTATTCTTTCCTCGTGCTGCTTTTAATATTTTTTTCTTTGTACTTAGTTTTTGGTAGTTTGATTAGCATGTATTTTGGTCTGTTTCTCCTAGGGTTTATCCTGTATGGAACTCCCTGCATTTCCTGTACTTGGATGGTTATTTCCTTTCCCATGATAGGGAAGTTTTCAACTATAATCTCTTCAAATATTTTCTCAAACTCTTCTCTTCTTCTGGGACCCCTATGATTCTAGTGTTTGTTTAATATTGTTCCAAAGGTTTCTGAGACTATCTTCAATTCTTTTCATTCCTTTTTCTTAATTTTTTTCTTTCAGCAGTTATTCTGTCATTCTACCTTTCAGCTGACTTATTCACTCTTCTCAGTTATTAGCTCTTGATTTCTTCTAGAGCATTTTTAGTTTCAGTAATTGTATTGTTCATTGCTGTTTGTTTGTTTTTCACTTCTAAATTCCTGTTAAATATGTTAAATGTTTCTTCCATTTTCTCCATTCTATTTTCAAAATTTTTGAACTTCTTTATTGCCATTATTCTAAATTCTTTTTCAGTTAAGTTGCCTACTTCCTTTTCATTTATTTTGTCTTATATGTTTTCACCTTGTTCCTTCATCTGTAGCACATTTTTTGTCATTTTCTTTATATATTTTTGATGAGTGGGACTGTTCCTATCTCACTAGTTGTTTGACTTAAGGTTTCCAGCAGTGGAGCTTGCAGGCTATTGGGTAGGGTCAGGTCTTGGTGTTGAGTTGTAGAATTCAGGTATACCATACTCTGATTTCGGAGAAGGCAATGGCAAGCCACTCCAGTACTCTTGCCTAGAAAATCCCATGGATGGAGGAGCCTGGTAGGCTGCAGTCCATGGAGTCGCTATGAGTCAGACATGACTGAGCGACTTCACTTTCCCTTTTCACTTTCACACATTGGAGAAGGAAATGGCAACCCACTCCAGTGTTCTTGCCTGGAGAATCCCAGGGACGGGGGAGCCTGATGGACTGCTGTCTATGGGGTCACACAGAGTCGGACACGACTGAAGTGACTTAGCAACAGCAGCAGCATACTCTGATTTACGTCCCCTGGTGCCTGATGTTTTCTGTTAGTGCAGCAGATTAGGCTCTCAGCACTCCTGCCACAGGAGCTTAGGCCTGTTCTCTGACTCATGAACCAGGATCCCATAATCTGTCAGTTCAGTCAGTCCATAACCTGTAGGGCACTGCAAAAAAAGAAAAATGAAAAACAGAAGCAGACAAAAAGAATAAAAACATAGTAAATTTAGAATTGAACAGACATGTTAGAGAAAATATGAACCTATACGAAATAGGCGATAGAGAGTAAAACTGAGCTAAAGAAAAAAATAAAAATAAAAGGGAACATAACAATATCAAAGAATAAATCTAAAAGGGATTTAGAAAACTAATAGATACATTAGAAAGTATAAAATTCTATATGAAACAACCTCTTGAGGATAAAACCAGACTCCAATAGCAAAGAGAGGGAAATGCATATATATTATTATATTTTTATATATATATCATATGATTATATTAATATTATATATATTATAAATAATAGATAAAG
Source organism: Moschus berezovskii (assembly GCF_049115385.1). Taxonomy (NCBI): domain Eukaryota; kingdom Metazoa; phylum Chordata; class Mammalia; order Artiodactyla; family Moschidae; genus Moschus; species Moschus berezovskii. The sequence goes on along the minus strand of NC_142482.1, from coordinate 12,064,102 downwards.
ACTAGAGGGAGGAGAATAATAACAAAGATAAAAAATAAAATAAGTTTAGAAAACTAACATAAATAGAAAAAAGTAAGAATAAATATGAAACAACTACTGGAAAATAAAATTGAACTCCACTGACAAAGAGTTAAAAGATAAAAAGGAAGGCAGGAAAGTCTCTGGCTGTTGGTGGTGGGGCTTAAATAGGGAAGGTCTTAGGCAGTGGTCAGGTTTATGTGGAGACAGAGTCTAGGTAGGGGTGGGCTCCTGTTCAGGACCCACACCTCAGGCAAAGGTCTTAGGTGGGCCTGGGGAAGTGGGGCTAAGCTGAAACCAGCCATGGGGTCCTCCAGAGTGTCAGGCCCAGGGCACCAGGTGACACCCCAAGGCTGAGTGGTGGGGGCACACCGGACGGGTTCCTGTTCCTCCACACCTGTAGGCACCCTCTCCTGGTCAGGTGGCTGTTTCTCCTCTCCCTCTTGCACCTGCCAGACATAGATGGGCAGAGAGTGCCCTTCGAGGGAACCCTGGATGACAGATGGGGCCACAGAGGGCAGAAGGAGGATGAGTGACAGGAAGCTGGAGGGGGGCCCCAGAGGAAGGAAGGGGGTCCCGAAAGGCAGAGGGGGTCCTGGAGGGCAGAGGGTTTTGACCTGAGGACTTAGGGTGCTCCTCATGGCCAAGTGGGAGGGGGAACACCAGGTGGCTCCCCACTCCTCAAACCCTGAAGGACCTCTCCCAGCCAGCCTGGCTTTTTCTCCTTTCCTCTTCCTGTCACACCCACAGGACCTACCCCTGGTAGAGAGGCCCTGAAGAATGGAGGGATCCCTGGAGGGCAGAGGACCATGGCCAGGGCCATGGGAGGCTCCTTGGGGTTAAGCGTATGGGGAACTCCAGGCCCTTCCTGCAATTGATCCTCCAACCCTTGAGGCTTTCCTCCTTCCTTATCAGTCTCCTGGATGCAAGTGTGCCTCTCCTGATACCTGAATTGCTCCCCTCCCCAGACACCCATCACCCACTCTGGTCCCCTCTGGCTTCAACTTCCCCTCTCCTCCTTTCCCCCTCACCTTACATGGTACCTGGTTGCTTGGTTTTTTGTTTGTTTGTTTTTTGTTTTTCCAATCTCCCTGATTGTTGGAGGTCCCTCACCAAAGTCTGGTGAGTATCCTAGATGTGGGGGCACATGGACTCCATGTCTTTCCACACTGTTACCTTGGTTCAAGTCACTGAGCAAAGCTTTGATAAGATGCTAACTGTGGAGTTGGATCTTGAGAAGAGGATGAACACCTTCCTATGTGAAGAATTAGAGAATTTTTCATCTAGATAGAAGGATAACCATTGTCAGGGGCATGAGGCTGTGAAAAGATTTGTAAATTTGGGACACAATCCACCATTTCAGGGTGTAGGTATATTAATAGGGGAGTAATAGGGAAGAGGCTGCATAATTAGAACATATAAAGAAAAGGGATTAGTATGCCGTACTAAGGAAATACCACTCAGTCTAAGAATTAGAGAAAAGGAAGACATGAAAATATATAATTACAATTCAGTTCAAAGCATGATGCAACTCTGGTGGTTCATGGAGCTAGCACCTGACTCACATTATATGCTTAGAGTCTCTGAATAAATGTAACCTTGTTTCCTCACATAAAGAAAAGACTTAAAGAAGTAGAATCCCTCTTATCAAATTTTGGGGCTTCCCTGGTGGTTTAGAAAGTAAAGAATTCACCTGCAACATGGGAGACCTGGGTTCGATCCCTGGGTCAGGAAGATCCTTTGGAGAAGGGCATGGCAACCCACTTCAGTATTCTTGCATGGAAAACCCATGAACAGAGGAGCCTGGCCGGCTAGAGTACATGGAATTCCAAAGAGTCAGACTCAACTGTGTGATTAACACACCAAATAACTTACTTATTTGAAATTTCAAAGTCTGGAGCATGAAAATAACTCTTTAATAAGTAACAAGTTGTCTTGGAACATTACACAAAGCAGGTGAGGTTTCATTTGTAATTTAAATGGAAAAGAATATAAATCACCATTATTAAATAGACATAGTGCAGCTTATACCCATGAATTTAGTCTCAAAGGCAACTAGATTAAGTATTAAAATAATTAGAAATTATACTGATTTTTACCGAACTGAAATCTTATTGATACTCATGAATTATGACTCAACCAAAGAAATATGTGTTCACAGTCAAAATTATGTCCATTTCAAGCTAGGGTTCAATAGCTTTGAACCCAGGTATTTGTACCAAAAGTAAGCAACAGTGCATTTATTAATGTCATGTATTCATGAACCTAATTAATCAGTCAGTTGAAGGTCTTATTTATAGAAAATAATTGCTACTAGCTAATGATTATTCCACACAATGAAACAGAAGATTAAAGTTTTGTTAGGGAGGTAGGAGGGGTGTTCAAGATGGGGAACACATGTACACCCGGGGCAGATTCATGTCAATGTATGGCAAAACCAACCAATATAATATTGTAAAGTAATTAGCCTCCAATAAAAAAGAAAAAGAAAAAAAAATTGCTCACTCCTCACTGGTGTAATAAAGCATCAAAGTAAGCAAAAATATAAGCTGAATTTGTAAAAATGTTTAAAGTGTTTATAAAAGACCATTTGTATAAATTTATGCACAGTGCTGAATCATGAAAATGAAAACATATCTAAATGTTTTTCTCTCTCATTTAGGGCATGAGGCTATACTCTCAAAAGATCTATTTTCTATAAAGGGATTCACTGCAAAGCTGATCATAATTCTGTATGACATGCCTTATATGTATCATTTATATTAATCCTTAGTCTATGAGAAGAACAAACATGTCACTTCCCTCATGAATAATCATCCTATATTTCATCCTCTGAATACCAAATACCATCAATTGAAACTTAAGAGGGTATTTGTGGTTATTTCACATTTCAGCATATTTCAAGAAAAAAGACGGGAATCTCTCTATCAATACTGCATCATTTATGAATATAGAAAATAGGAACTTTATATCTATGACTTCAATGATGGACAATTATCCCTTATCAGTATTTATTGAATGTCTGCTGTATACTAAGCACTTATAATGGGCTGTCACAGATTCTTATTAATACTTGACAGAAATATAATCATTGCCATAAAGGTGAAAAAATGGAGTTCAAAGAGATTTGTTCAATAAAAATAAAAGATAACAGTTCTCAAATTGCAGTTCAAATATTTTTTTTTCTGTATTCTGTATCATTTTTTACAAGACATGATGATTTTCCTCTGCATGAATCAGACAAAGGATATCTTGAAATGGTGGACTTTTTAATGAGCTACTTTTGAGTGAAATACTCATAGCTTTGACTTTCTCAAAACAAACTGGTCAGAAAATAACCACAGAGCTTTGTCGTGTTATCTATCTATCTGTATATCTATGTTTAATGTATTTAGTTTACTGATTAATTTCAGAAGACAACATTTATGTTCCATTTATCCACAAACATGGTTGTTCTACACCACAGTACTTTCTCTGTGATATGATTGGTTGAATGCAATGAATTTAAAAATAAAAAGATACAATGTTAATTTCAAAGATATTTTGAAACTATTTATGGAATCTTGATGAACTTTGACAGAGTACTTTAGAAATAAATAATCTAAATCATTTCTCTTTCCCCATGTTAGAAATCTGTGAAAACCACTGACAGTAGAGTCTGGAAAGAGGTATTTACGTTCATGCGATGAGTTGACTCACTGGAAAAGAGTCTGATGCTGGGAGGGATTGAGGGTGGGAGGAGACGGGGACGACAGAGAGTGAGATGGATGGATGGCATCACCGACTCGATGGACATGAGTTTGAGTGAACTCCGGGAGTTGGTGATGGACAGGGAGGCCTGGCGTGCTGTGATTCATGGGTTCGCAAAGAGTCGGACACTACTGAGCGACTGAACTAAACTGAACATGTACAAACAAAAAGGAACATATTTTCAATTAACATTTTTTAACACATACATAAAATTATAACATACTTCAATTTTTGAATACAATCTTTTTGAGTTTCATTTTCAGATCCATTTTAATTATTTTTGTATTAGAAATGTATGAAATAGAAGTTATGCAGAAGAGTTTAAAGTTTTGATATGGTTTATATTTAATACCAAGTTTTGACAGTGAATACTCAACAAAGAAAACAGTTATGCTTAAACACTAATTTCTAGTGAAGGAAAGCTTAATTTGTTTATTTCAATCCTCCTTTTATCCTCAGAATAAAGGCAAGTTTCTAAGTGTAGAAATTCTTAAATAGAAAATGAAATTATAAAATATGTACACAATTGTGGCTAAGTAATTTAAGCTATAAAATTTTCATATTACAATCTCTTATTAATTCCAATTATATTAGTCCCTATGATTTTAATTATAAAAATATGAGATTATGAGCTTTGAATTATATATGTGAATTCACTAATAATTTGCAGTTACATGTAGTATATGTTTTCTTTTGCTTTATGACTGGATATATCAAATAGTGTTTCTTGCTGTTCAGTCACTCAGTCTTGTCTGACTCTTTGCAACCCAATGGACAGCAGCACACCAGCTCCCCTGTCCTTCACTACCTCCCGGAGTTTGCTCAAATTTAGGTCCACTGAGTGGGTGATATCATCCAACAATTTCATCCTCGGTCATCCCCTTCTCCTCCTGCCTTCAATCTTTCCCAGCATCAGGGTCTTTTCTGATGAGTCAGCTCTTCACGTCAGGTGGCCAAATTATCGAAGCTTCAGTTTCAGCATCACTCTTTCCGATGACTATTCAGGATTAATTTCCTTTAGGATTGACTTGTTTGGTTTCTTCTCAGTCCAAGGGGCTCTCAAGAGTGTTCTCCAACACCACAGTTCAAAGGCATCAATTCGTTGGTGCTCAGCCTTCTTTATGGTCCAACTCTCACATACATACATGACTATTGGAAAAACAATTGCTTTGACTGTATGGACATTTCAGTTCAGTTCAGTTCAGTTCAGTCACTCAGTCGTGTCCGACTCTTTGCAACCCCATGAATCACAGCACGCCAGGCCTCCCTGTCCATCACCAACTCCCGAAGTTCACTCAAACTCATGTCCATGAAGTCGGTGATGCCATCCAGCCATCTCATTCTCTGTCGTCCCCGTCTCCTCACACCCCCAATCCCTCCTAGCATCAGATTCTTTTCCAGTGAGTCAACTCTTCGCATGAGGTGGCCAAAATTTTGGAGTTTCAACCACAAATATGGACATTTGTGGGCAAATAATGTCTCTGTTTTTTAATATGCTGTTTAGATTTGTCATAGTTTTTCTTCCAAGGAGCAATCATCTTTTAATTTTATGGATGCAGTCACCGTCTTCAGTGCTTTTGGAGCCCAAGAAAATAATGTCTCTCACTGTTTCCATTGTTTCCCCATCTATTTGCCATGAAGTGATGCAATCAGATGCCATGATCTTAGTTTTCTGAATGTTGATATTTAAGCCAATATTTTCACTCTCCTCTTTCACCTTCATCAAGAGGTTCTTCAGTTCCTTTTTGCTTTCTGTCATAAGGGTGGTGTCATCTACATAGCTGAGGTTATTATCCCCTGCAATCTTGATTCCAGTATGTGCTTCATCCAGTCTGGAATTTCACATGATGTCCTCTGCATATAAGTTAAATAAGCAGGGTGACAAAATACAGCCTTGACATACTCCTTTCCCAATTTGGAACCGGTCCATCGTCCATGTCCAGTTCTAACTGCTACTTCTTGACATGCATACAGATTTCTCAGGAGGAAGATAAGGTGGTCTGGCATTAGCATCTCTTGAAGAATTTTCCATAATTCATTGTGATCCACAGAGTCAAAGGATTTAGCATAGTCAATGAGGCAGAAGGAGTTGTTTTTCTGGAATTATCTTGCTTTTTCTGTGATCCAATAGATGTTGGCAATTTGATCTCTGGTTCCTCTGTCTTTTCTAAATTCAGCTTGAATCACCAGTCCAGGTTCAACGCATGGTACAGGATGCTTGGGGCTGGTGCACGGGGATGACCTGGAGGGAGGATATGGGGAGGAGGGAGGTGGGAGAGGGGTTCAAGATGGGGAACACATGTATACCTGGGGCGGATTCATGTCAATGTATGGCAAAACCAACCAATATATTATTGTAAAGTAATTAGCCTCCAATAAAAAATAAATAAATAAACTAAAAAATAAATAAATAAATCCAGGTTGAACATCTGAAAGTTTTCAGTTCATGTACTGTTGAAGCCTAGCTTGAAGAATTTTGAGCATTACTTTGCTATGCTAGAATGTGAAAATTTTGAGCATTACTTTGCTTTCCTAGCACATAAAATGAGTGTAATTGTGTTGTAGTTTGAACATTTTTTGGCACTGCCTTTCTTTGGGATTGGAAAGAAAGCTGACCTTTTCCAGTCCTGTGGCCACTGCTGGGTTTTACAAATTTGTTGGCATATTGAGTGCAGCACTTTAACTGCATCATCTTTTAGAATTTGAAATAGCTCAACTGGAATTCCAAAACCTCCACTAGCTTTGATCATAGTGAAGGTTCCTAAGGCCCACTTGGCTTCGCACTCCAAAATGGCTGGCTCTAAGTGAGTGATCACACCATCATGGTTATCTAGGTCATTAAGATACTTTTTGTATAGTTCTTCTGTTTATTCTTGCCACCTCTTCTTAATATCTTCTGCTTCTGTTAATTCCATACCATTTCTGTCCTTTTTTCTGCCCATATTTGCATGAAATATTCCCTTGGTGTCTCTAATTTTCTTGAATAGATCTCCAATCTTTCACATTCTATTGTTTTCCTCCATTTCGTTGCAATGATCACTGAGGAAGGTTTTCTTATCTCTCCTGCTATTCTGTTGAACTCTGCATTCAGATTAATAATTAAGAGAATTTGATTTATAAACTCTTGAAAATATTTGCTAATAAATATTTTAAGTCTTTAGTCTTTATTCTAGTTACTATTAGTATTAATCATGACAATGAGTTTAAAGCCCACCACTCATTTATAATGTTTGTTATCAAAATTCAAGCACATTTAGTTGCTTTCAAATAATGCCTTCTATAAATCACTATTTTGCTTTACATTTAAATTAAATAATTAGCTTTTAATATTTGGATGATAAAGTACATTTTAACTTTTACAATATGATAACTAATGCTTTGAACCAATTGTACTACTTGATGTTGATGTGGAGAATCTAACAAGCATTGTTTTTGTGTTAGGAACTTCTACACAGACATTGCCTAGTTTGTGATCAGTGGAGTCTTGGGAATGGATCTAAAGTAAAAGTAAAGAACTAGAGGATGAGGAAGTGAAGTCAGTAGACAGCCTTGGGAAGGACCACATGTATGGGTGGGTGTGGAAAAGCACCTGTCCCCTTGACCATTCTTCCAACCTCATCTCCTGGAACTCACCTCTGCCCTACCACACTAGCTGCCTTGTCATTACTCAAATGCCCTAAGCACACACCTACTTCATGGTCTTTTTAGTTTTTGTCTGGAATACTCTTCCTCTAAATTTCTAAGACTTGCTCCTTTATCTCCTACAGGTGTTTGTTTAATATTGCTGTGTTAGTTGCTCAGTCATGTCCAACTCTTTGCGACCCCATGGACTATAACCTGCCAGGCTCTTCTATCCATGGAATTTTTGAGGCAAGAATACTGGAGTGGGTTGTCATTGCCTTCTTCAGGGGATCTTCCTGATCCAAGGATTGAACCTGATTCTCGTGCATTGCAGGCAGCTTCTTTACCACCTGAGCTGGTGGTAAAGAGTCAACAGTTCAATATTGGTTTATCAGAAAAGCACTTTTTGACCACTTTTGTTGTTGTTCACATGCTAAATGGTGTCTGACTCAGTGATTGGCGGCATGACAACCTCATCTAGCCACTTCTTTGATCACTTTAACTATGATTTTATCCCCTATTTGAATACTTGATGTCCTTCTTCCAGCTTTAGTCTTTTCTCTTTGGCACTTATGACTGTTAAACATTTTTACTTCTCAACTCTGTGAGGGCAGGCATCTTTGTCTATTTTGTTCACTGCTGTAGTCCTTTGCACTTAGAATAGTGCCTGGTACATAATAGGTTCTCAATAAGTTTTGTCAGATAAATGAAGAGAAAGTAGGTTGGAAATATCCACAATATTCATCTATTTATATTTCCTTGTACACGTGTGCTAAGTCACTTCAGTTCTGTCTGACTGTTTTCAACTCTATGGACAGTAGCCCTCTGCCCATGGGATTCTCCAGGCAAGAATACTGGCATGGATTTCCATTTCCTCCTTCAGGGGATCTTCCTGACCCAGGGATTGAACCCATATCACTTATATCGACTGCATTCACAGGTGAATTCTTTACTGTTAGTGCCATCTGGAGATCCAGCCAGTCCATCTTAAAGGAGATCAGTCCTGGATGTTAGTTGGAAGGACTGATACTGAAACTGAAACTCCAATACTTTGGCCACCTCATGCGAAGAGCTGACTTATTTGATAAGACCCTGATGCTGGGAAAGATTGAGTCAGAAGGAGAAGGGAATGACAAAGTATGAGATGGTTGGATAGCATTACCGACTCCATGGACATGGGTTTGGGTGAACTCTGGGAGTTGGTGATGGACAGGGAGGCCTGGCGTGCTGCGGTTCATGGGGTTGCAAAGAGTTGGACATGACTGAGCAACTGAACTGAACTGAGTGCCATCTAGAAAGCCCATACTTCCTTGTAGTACTTACATTTATTATTCCAACATATCTAAGTAATATGTTAATAAAATCCTCTTTGTATCCTCAGAATGATACTGCTGTTCAGTATTTATTGAATGATTTCATGTAGTCACAATTTCCTAGGTAGATTCTCAATGGTAAAGAATCTGCCTGCCAGCGTAGGAGAAGCAGGAGATGTGGGTTTGATCCCTGGGTCAGAAAGACCCCCTAGAGGAGGTCATGTCAACCCACTCTAGTATTCTTGCCTGGACAATCTCATGGACAGAGGAGTCTGGCAGGCTACGGTGCATTAAAAGCAAAGTTTTGACCCTCAATCCCATGAGAAATTGAAAAGGAGAATAATAAACTCAAAATCTCTATAATTTAAAACCCCAGATTCAAACTGCCTGCAATGGCTTAAAGACATCTTATCTAAGTTCCTTAACCTGTGTGCTATTCTTTGGTAGGTGAATAGAATCTTTTATTCTCCTACATAGAAGTTTTCTAAGTAAGCACCAAATCTACTTTTCCTGATACAAACCTCTTGAAACCTTTATGTAGATAAATAGATGGATTTATAGATGTAGCTCAAATGCTCAGTCATGATTGACTGCAATCCTTGGACTGTAGCCCATCAGGCTCCTCTGTTAATTTAATTCTCCCTGCAAGAATACAAAAGTGTATATGTACCAAAGCTTTCTTATCCATTCGTCTGCAGATGGACATCTAGGTTGCTTCCATGTCCTGGCTATTGTAAACAGTGCTGCAATGAACATTGGAGTACACGTGTCTCTTTCAATTCTGGTTTCCTCGGTGTGTATGCCCAGGAGTGCGATTGCTGGATCATATGGCAGTTCTATTTCCAGTTTTTTGAGGAATCTCCACACTGTTCTCCATAGTGGCTGTACTAGTTTGCATTCCCACCAACAGTGTAAGAGGGTTCCTTTCTCTCCACATCCTCTCCAGCATTTATTGCATGTGGACTTTTGGATAGCAGCCATTCTGACTGGTGTGAAATGGTATCTCATTGTGGTTTTGATTTGCATCTCTCTGATTATGAGGGATGTTGAGCATTTTTTCATGTGTTTATTAGCCATCTTTATGTCTTCTTTGGAGAAATGTCTGTTTAGTTCTTTGGCCCATTTTTTGATTGGGTCATTTATTTTTCTGGAATTGAGCTGCAGGAGCTGCTTGTATATTTTGGAGATTAATCCTTTATCCGTTGCTTCATTTGCTATTATTTTCTCCCATTCTGAAGGCTGTCTTTTCACCTTACTTATAGTTTCCTTTGCTGAGCAGAAGCTGCAGACGAATGGATAAGAAAGCTTTGGTACATATACACAATGGAGTATTATTCAGCTATTAAAAAGAATACATTTGAATCAGTTCTAATGAGGTGGATGAAACTGGAGCCTATTATACAGAGTTAAGTAAGCCAGAAAGAAAAACACCAATACAGTATACTAACGCATATATATGGAATTTAGAAAGATGCAAATGATAACCCTGTATACGAGACAGCAAAAGAGACACAAATGTATAGAACAGTCTTTGGGACTCTGTGGGAGAGGGTGAGGGTGGGGTGATTTGGGAGAATGGCATTGAAACACGTATGTTGTCATATGTGAAACGAATCACTAGTTCAGGGTCAATGCATGTTATAGGATACTCAGGGCTGGCGTGCGGGGATGACCCAGAGGGAGGATAAAGGGAGGAGGGAGGTGGGAGGGGGGTTCAGAAGGGGGAACTTATGTAAACCCGGGGTGAATTCATGTCAATATATGGCAAAACCAACCAGTATAATATTGTAAAATAATTTGCCTCCAATAAAAAATAAATTAATTACTTAAAAAAAAAAAAAAAGAATACAAAAGTGGGTTGCCATTTCCTCCTCCAGGGGATCTTCTCCATCCAAAGATTGAACCTGACTCTCTAACTTCTGCATTGGCACGCAGATTATTTACCACTAACACAACCTGGGAAAGATAGATAGATAGATAGATAACTCTAATTGAAGTTATGTCAAATAAGGATCAAAGAAATTGGTAAAAAAAAAAAAAAAATGGAGACCTTGTTCTAAATAGAACCGAATGCTAAGAGCTCAGTGGAATAACATAGAATTACATTCTCCAAATAGAAAGGGGAGTCAAGGGATGAATACACAGGCAGTGAGGGATGTAACCAATACAACGGATTGTTGGATGATAACTACATTAGAGGTTAGCTGTTTAAACTGAAATTAACATAAAACTCGTCAATTCCAAGACATCAGTTTACTCAGTTGGCCAACATTTCTTGAGCATTTACTATATGTCAGGCACTGGGTTCCTCCCTGTAAATATATGATGGTCCAAATAGCCCTGAATGTTATAAATCAAGTTTTATTTGGAAAGACAAATAAATACTAGCACACAGAAAAGTTAAATTCAAAAATGATAGTGATATATGTGAGAGTTAAACAGAGTTGTTGGAACACATCACAGGGTTATTTGGAATCTGAGAAGGTTTCCTAGAGGAGGAAATAGTTGAGCAGGATATTAAGAGGGTTTTGAGAATCTTGTGTGCTTGGGTCAGGCCCTTGTTTTTGATCATAGTTGGAATTTTTTTGAGGAGGAGGACAGGTAAATGCAGAGGTATTCTCGCAACTCATCTGATCTTCCTAATCACAGTTAAGTCAAGATCAAAATGTCATTAGGTAAATTATTTCCCAACTTTTTGTCTAGTACTATGTAGACAAGTTGATAATGACTGTTTGAATAGATATAATGGACTACATGAAGTATAGGTTGTCCACTGAATTCTGTCATCAGATATATCAAGGTTCAATTCCAGTTTTGCCACCAAAGACCTGGTTAGCTTAGGACAAGTAACTTAATCAGATAAGATTATCTATGCTGTATTTTTCTCAATACGACTAACTAAAAAATTGTTGTGATGATTAAATATGACAATTTTAACTTAGCAAAGTTTGGGATGTATTAAGTGTGACAAAAGTATTAAATGTTTGTTTTTATGGTTATTACAGTTATTATGGCTTCTTGGAAGGAAGAGTAGGAGAATTTCAAAAAGACAAACGATCTAATTTCTTGTTTAAGTCACCTTTCCATTTTAAATCTCTCAGTTCTAAAAATCAGGTGGTGAAAATGGTTAGGAAATAGAAAAGATTTAAATCAATAAGGAAATAACATGATAGATATAGATTTTGTCTTTCACTGCAAATGTTATTAAAAATATTAGCAAAAGAGCTGGAAGTTTTGGCCACAGCAATTGGAGCAGAAAAAGTTATAAAAGGATCCAAATTGGAAAAGAAGAAGTAAAACTTTCACTGTTCGATGATGACATGATCCTCTACACAGAAACCTCTAAAGACTCTACCAGAAAACTACTAGAGATAATCAATGAATACAGTAAAGTTGCAGGATATAAATTCAACACACAGAAATCCCTTGCATTCCTATACACTAATAATGAGAAAATAGAAAGATAAATTAAGGAAACTATTCCATTCACTGTTGCATCGAAAAGAATTAATATTTAGGAATATATCTACCTAAGGAAACAAAAGACCTGTCCATAGAAAACTATAAAACACTGGTGAAAATAATCAAAGAGGACAGTAAAAAATGGAGAAATATATCGTGTTCGTGGATTGGAAGAATAAATATTGTGAAAATGAGTATATTACTCAAAGTAATTTATATATTCAATGCAATCCCTATCAAGCTACCAACGATATTTTTCACAGAGCTAGAAGAAATAATCTCACAATTTGTATGGAAATACTAAAAACCTCGAATAGCCAAAGCAATCTTGAGGAAGGAGAATGGAGCTGGGGGAATCAATCTGCCGGACGTCAGGCTCTACTACAAAGCCACAGTCATCAAGACAGTATGGTACTAGCATAAAGACAGAAATATAGATCAATGGAACAAAATAGAAAGCCCAGAGATAAATCCATGCACTTATGGACACCTTAACTTTGATAAAGGAGGCAAGAATTTAAAATGGAGAAAAGACAATCTCTTTAACAAGTGGTGATGGGAAAACTGGTCAACCACTTGCAAAAGAATGAAACTAGAACACTTCCTAACACCATACGCAAAAATGAACTCAAAATGGATTAAAGATCTAAATGTAAGACCAGAAACTATAAAACTCCTAGAGGAGAACACAGGCAAAACACTCTGACATAAACCACAGCAGGATCCTCCATGACCCACCTCCCAGAATATTGGAAATAAAAGCAAAAATAAACAAATGGAACCTAAGGTAATTTACCTCCAATAAAATAAAAAAAAAAATAAATAAACAGAAAAGATAAAAAAATTTAAAAATTAAAAAAAAAATTAAAAGTTTCTGCACAGCAAAGAAAACTATAAGCAAGGTGTAAAGACAGCCATCAGAATGGGAAAAAAATAATAGCAAATGACACAACTGACAAAGAATTAATCTCCAAAATATACAAGCAGCTCCTTCAGCTCAAACCCAGAAAAATAAATGACCCAATCAAAAAATGGGCCAAAGAACTAAACAGACATTTCTCCAAAGAAGACATACAGATGGCTAAAAAACACATGAAAAAATGCTCAATATCCCTCATAATCAGAAATGCAAATCAAAGCCACAATGAGATACAATTTCAAACCAGTCAGAATGGCTGCTATCCAAAAGTCTACATGCAATAAATGCTGGAGAGGCGGCGGAGAGAAGGGAACAATCTTACACTGTTGGTGGGAATCCTAATTAGTACAGCCACTAAGGAGAACAGTGTGGAGATTCCTTAAAAAACTGGAAATAGAACTGCCATATGATCCAGCAATCACACTTCTGGGCATACACAGCGAGGAAACCAGAATTGAAAGAGACGCATGTACTCCAATATTCATCACAGGACAGTTTATAATAACGAGGACATGGAAGCAACCTAGATGTCCATCTTCAGATGAATGGATAAGAAATCTTTGGTACATATACACAATGGAGTATTCAGTTCAGTTCAGTTTAGTTCAGTTGTTCAGTCGTGTCCGACATTTTGCAACCCCATGACTGACAGCACGCCAGGCCTCCCTGTCCATCACCAATCCCCGGAGTATACTCAAATTCATGTCCATCGAGTCGGTGATTCCATCCAGCCATCTCGTTCTTTGTCATCCCTGTCTCTTCCCAACCCCTATCCCTCCCAGCATCAGAGACTTTTCCAGTGAGTCAACTCGTCGCATGAGGTGACCAAAGTATTGCAGTTTCAGCTTTAGCATCAGTCCTTCCAATGAACACCGAGGATTGATCTCCTTTAGAATGGACTGGTTGCACCTCCTTGCAATCCAAGGGACTCTCAAGAGTCTTCTCCAGCACCACAGTTCAAAAGCATCAATTCTTCAGCGATCAGCTTTCTTCACAGTCCAACTCTCACATCCATACATGACCATGGGAAAAATCATAGCCTTGACTATACGGACCTTGGTTGGCAAAGCAATGTCTCTGCTTTTTAATATGCTATCTATGTTGGTCATAACTTTCCTTCCAAGGAGTAAGCGTCTTTTAATTTTCTGGCTGCAATCAGCATCTGCAGTGATTTTGGAGCACCCAAAAATAAAGTCTGACACTGTTTCAATTTCTTCCCCATCTATTTCCCATGAAGTGATGGGACCATATGCCATGATCTTCGTTTTCTGAATGTTGAGCTTCAAGTCAAATTTTTCACTCTCCTCTTTCACTTTCATCAAGAGGCTTTTGAGTTTCTCTTCACTTTCTGCCATAAGGGTGGTGTCATCTGTATACCTGAGGTTATTGAGATTTCTCCCGGCAATCTTGATTCCAACTTGTGCTTTTTCCAGCCCAGTGTTCCTCATATATGTACATATATATGTACTCTGCATATATGTTAAATAAGCAAGGTGACAATATACAGCCTTGATGTACTCCTTTTCCCATTTGGAACCAGTCTGTTATTCCATGTACAGTTCTGACTGTTGCTTCCTGACCTGCATACAGGTTTCTCAAGAGGCAGGTCAGGTGGTCTGGTATTCCCATCTCTTTCAGAATGTTCCACAGTTTATTGTGATCCACAGAGTCAAAGGATTTGGCACAGTCAATGAAGCAGAAATATATATTTTTCTGTAACTCTCTTGCTTTCTCTATGATCCAGCGGATGTTGGCAATTTGATCTCTGGTGCCTCTGCATTTTCTAAAACATCTGGGAGTTCACGGTTCATCTGTTTGAACATCTGGGAGTTCACGGTTCACATATTGCTGAAGCCTGGCTTGGAGAATTTTGAGCATGACTTTACTAGCGTGTGAGATGAGTGCAATTGTGCGGTAGTTTGAACAGTCTTTGTCATTGCCTTTCTTTGGGATTGGAGTGAAGACTGACATTTTCCAGTCTTGCAGCCACTGTTGAGTTTTCCAAATGTGCTGGCATATTGAGTGCAGCACTTTCACAGCATCATCTTTCAAGATTTGAAATAGCTCAACTGGAATTCCATCACCTCCACTAGCTTTGTTCATAGTGATGCTTTTTAAGGCCCACTTGGCTTCACATTCCAAGATGTCTGGCTTTAGGTCAGTGATCACGTTATCGTGATTATCTTGGTCGTGAAGATCTTTTTTGTTCAGTTCTTCTGTGTCTTCTTGCCACCTCGTCTTAATATCTCCTGTTTCTGTTAGGTCCATACCATTTCTGTCCTTTATCGAGCCCATCTTTGCATGAAATGTTCCCTTGGAATCTCTAATTTTGTTGAAGAGATCTCTTGTTTTTCCTATTCTGTTGTTTTCCTCTGTTTCTTTGCATTAATCACTGAGGAAGGCTTTCTTATCTCTCCTTGGTATTCTTTGGAACTCTGCATTCAGATGCTTATATCTTTCCTTTTCTCCTTTGCTTTTCGCTTCTCTTCTTTCCACAGCTATTTGTAAGGCCTCCTCAGACAGCCATTTCCCTTTTTTTTCATTTATTTTCCATGGGGATGGTCTTGGTCCCTGTCTCCTGTACAATGTCACCAACCTCCGTCCAGAGTTCATCAGGCACTCTATCTATCAGATCTAGACCCTTAAATCTATTTCTTACTTCCACTGTATAATCATAAGGGATTTGAATTAGGTCATATATGAATGGTCTAATGGTTTTCCCTACTTTCTTCAATTTAAGTCTGAATTTGGCAATAAGGCGTTCATGATCTGAGCCACAGTCAGCTCCCGGTCTTATTTTTGCTAACTGTATAGAGCTTCTCCATCTTTGGCTGCAAAGAATATAATCCATCTGATTTCGGTGTTGACCATCTGGTGATGTCCATGTGTAGAGTCTTCTCTTGTGTTGTTGGAAGAGGGAGTTTGCTATGACCAGTGTGTTCTTCTTGGCAAAACTCTATTAACATTTCCCTGCTTCATTTCGTGCTCCAAGGCCAAATTTGCCTGTTACTCCAGGTGTTTATTGACTTCCTACTTTTGCATTCCATTCCCCTATAATGAAAAGGACATCTTTTTTGGGTGTTAGTTCTACAAGATCTTGTAGGTCTTCATAGAACCGTTTACCTTTGGCTTCTTCAGCATTACTGGTTGGGGCATAGACTTGGATTACTCTATTATTGAATGGTTTGCCTTGGAAATGAACAGAAATCATTCTGTCATTTTTAAGATTGCATCCAAGTACTGAATTTCGGACTGTTTTGTTGACCATAATGGCTAGTCCATTTCTTCTAAGGGCTTCCTGCCCACAGTAGTAGATATAATGGTCATCTGAGTTAAATTCACCCATTCCAGTCCATTTTAGTTCAGTGATTCCTAGAATGTCGACGTTCACTCTTGCCATCTCCTGTTTGACCACTTCCAATTTGCCTTGATTCATGGACCTAACATTCCAGGTTCCTATGCAATATTGCTCTTTACAGCACTGGACCTTGCTTCTGTCACCGGTCACATCCACAACTGGGTATTTGTTTTGCTTTGGCTCCATCCCTTCATTCTTTCTGGAGTTATTTCTCCACTACTCTCCAGTAGCATACTGGGCACCTACAGACCTGGGGATTTCCTCATTCAGGATCCTATCATTTTGCCTTTACTCAGCCACTAGAAAGAATGCATTTGAATCAGTTCTAATGAAGTGCATGAAACTGGAGCCTATTATATAGAATGAAGTAAGCCAGAAAGAAAAACACCAATACAGTATACTAACGCATATATATGGAATTTAGAGTGATGGAAATGATAACCTTGTACATGAGACAGCAAAAGAGGCACACGTGTATAGAACAGTTTTGGGACTCTGTGGGAGAGGGCGAGGGTGGGATGATTTTGGAGAACGGCTTTGAAACATGTATGTTATCATATGTGAAACGAATCACCAGTCCAGGTTCAACGCATGATACAGGATGCTCAGGGCTGGTGCACGGGGATGACCCAGAGGGAGGATAAGGAGAGAAGGGAGTTGGGAGGTGGGGTACAGAAAGCGGAACTCATGTACACCCGGGGCGGATTCATGTCAATGTATGGCAAAACCAACCAATATAATATTGTAAAAGAAAAAAATATTAGCAAAAGAGAATTAAACAAATCATGGTAGTTTATAACCCATGCATTTGAGTTTGGGCCTCCAAAACATCTGGTTTAACGTTTGTATCAGTCTCAAAATCCACCAAATCTTCCAAAATAGTTTTTTAAACTGCTGAGTGAGGTTAACCTGGAATTAACCTCTTTTCATGCCTTTTAATATCTGTAAAGTTGTAAGGTGAAAAATACTAGATGTATACCAATTCAAACTGCAGTTATCGAATGTGAAATCTAATGAAATGAACCAGTTGTGAATTATCTTCAAATAAGTTATCGTAATATGTGAATTTTCTCACATGTTTTAACAAAAAAAAGCCCAAACTCATAGATATAAAGAAAATAGAGATGGAAAAACACAAGGGAGAAAGCAGTTGTGAAGAGAAATATTCATTGTACAGGTATTCATTTTTCCAGTAAATATTTGAGTACCTACTATATGATTGATACTGTGGCTGGAAATGATGATACAGCAACAAGAATGAAAGACACCACCAGTAGAGGGATTTGCTTAAGACAAGAAATGCTTATGTTTGTCCCCGTTTAAAATCATTCCTTGTTTTCAATGCTTCCTAAGATAATATAAAAACTCCTTACTGTGATTAATAAGCGTCCTTCTGAACGTGGCCTCTGCTTCATTTTGCACCCTGTGCAGCTCACACCCACCTGCACCTTCTCTGGAGGAGCAGCTGCCCGTGCCGCGTCATCAGGACCTCTGCACGGTGCTTGGTGCTGGTGACGCACCCTTAAGTCTTCACTCCATTTTCATTTGAGTACGTAATTTCTTCTTCGTTTCAGAGTTTCGTCATTTGATGAATGAAAAACCAATAAGTCACTCCTTATCATTTGCTTAGTGGCTTTTCTCTGAGACTGTGATTTCCATAAGGGCTTTTCCTGTGCCACCTGTTTCATTTTCAGTGTTTTACAAAATAGACTGAATGTATCTATAGGGAACTGCTGTGTTTTATAATGGTTATTGTACTGTTACATGCATAGGCAGAGATAATGAAAATTAAAGAATACCAGATCACCTTACCTGCCCCCTGAGAAACCTGTATGCAGGTCAAGAAGCAACAGTTAGAACCAGACATGGAACAATGGACTGGTTCAAAATTGAGAAAGGAGTACGTCAAGGCAGTATATTGTCACCATGTTTATTTAACTTATATGCACAGTACATCGTGTGAAATGCTGGGCTGGATGAAGCACAAGCTGGAATTAAGATTGCCAGGACAAATATCAATAACCTTGTATATGCAGATGACACCACCTTTATGGCAGAAAGTGAAAGGGACTAAATGGCCTCCTGATGAAAGTTAAAGAGAAAAGTGAAAGGGCTGACTTAAAAGTCAACATTCAAGAAAGTAAGATCATGGCATTAAATCCTATCACTTCATGGCAAAAAAATGGGGAAACAATGGAAGCAATGACAGACTTTATTTTCTTGGACTCCAAAATCACTGCAGATGGTGACTGTATCTATGAAATTAAAAGATGCTTGCTCCTTGGAAGAAAAGCTATAACCAACCTAGACAGCATTTAAAAAGCAGTAAAATTATTTTTGCTGACAAAAGTTCTTATAGTCAAAGCTGTGGCTTTTCTAGTAGTCATGTATGGATGTGAGAATTGGACCATAAAGAAGGCTGAGCACCAAAGAACTGATGTTTTGAAGTGTGGTGTTGGAGAAGATTCTTGCTACTCACTTGGATTGTAAGGAGATCAAACCAATCAATCTTAAATCAATCCTGAATATTCATTGGAAGGACTGATGCTGAAGTGGAAACTCCAATCCTTTGGCCACCTGATGTGAAGAACTGACTCTTTGGATAAGACCCTGACTCTGGGAAAGATTGAAGGCAGGAGGAGAAGGGGACAACAGAAGACAACATGATTAGGTGACATCACTGACTCAATGGACATGAGTCTGAGCAAGCTCCAGGAAATGGGAAACTTGGTGTGCTGTAGTCTATGGGATTGCAAAGAGTTGGAAATGACTGTGTGACTGAACAACAATGAATATATTGACTGCTGAGAGAAGGGAAAAATGTAGCTAACTTCCATGGTAAAGTAAATTTTGTTCTTTTTAGAAAAGATGTCAAAATGGAAATTATTTCTAAGAATCTATTTGCGAATAGGTCACATTCTCTAATGTAAGCATAAAGTTGATCCTATTGTCAATCTTAACCTTCAGTGTTGGAAATAATAGGAGATGACTGCCAAGGGAAGACCTAGGAACAGCTATGAGAATTATCAGGTCACATTACAGTAACGTAATGTTGAAGAAGCTGTGGAGTCTTGAATTATTTGGTGAAGGGTCTTTAATGTCTCTGTCACATTATTGTTTGGTTAATGCCCTGGATGACACTGAGATAGGTTGTGGTTGGTGGCAAGAACTGATTCCTAAACCTGTGTGTTTTACACATTAATCTACACAGTAGATTCACGAGCTTTATAAATAGCACTTGTTTGAAGCTTTATTGAACTTAACAAAAGGGCTTGATCATCATATAAATGGATTAAAAATAAAGGAACTAACAATTTTTGATTTGAAGGTGGGGGTTGGGCTGAAAATGTATCTTTACTTAACAGTTATCTCTGGAAATACAGTGTAAATACACAATATAACAAAGTTTCATGGTAAATGCTGAAGAATCAAATATTAAGAGAACCCACTTAAGCACTAAGAATAGTTGGATAGTTATGAATCATTCATATTAATACATTAATTAAATCCCTTTATCCTTTCATCTGAAATATTATTTTATAAGTTTTCAGTTCAGTTCAGTTCAGTCGCTCAGTCGTGTCCGACTCTCCACGACCCCATGAATCACAGCATGCCAGTTCTCCCTATCCATCACCAACTCCCGGAGTTCACTCAAACTCATGTCCACAGAGTCGGTGATGCCATCCAGCCATCTCATTCTCCGTCGTCCCCTTCTCCTCCCGCCCCCAAACTTTCCCAGCATCAGAGTCTTTTCCAGTGAGTCAACTCGTCGCATGAGGTGGCCAAAGTATTGCAGTTTCAGCTTTAGCATCAGCCCTTCCAATGAACACCCAGGATTGATCTCCTTTAGAATGGACTGGTTGGATCTCCTTGCAGTCAAAGGGACTCTCAAGAGTCTTCTCCAACACCACAGTTCAAAAGCATCGATTCTTCGGTGATCAGCTTTCTTCACAGTCCAACTCTCACATCCATACATGACCACAGGAAAAACCATAGCCTTGACTAGACGGACCTTGGTTGGCAAAGTAATGTCTCTGCTTTTTAATATACTATCAAGGTTTATCATAACGTCCCTTCCAAGGAGCAAGCGTCTTTTAATTTCATGGCTGCAATCAGCATCTGCAGTGATTTTGGAGCCCAAAAAATAAAGTCTGACACTGTTTCCACTGTTTTTCCATCTATTTCCCATGAAGTGATGGGACCAGATGCCATGATCTTTGTTTTCTGAATGTTAAGCTTCAAGCCAACCTTTTCACTCTCCTCTTTCACTTTCATCAAGAGGCTTTTGAGTTCCTCTTCACTTTCTGCCATAAGGGTAGTGTCATCTGCATATCTGAGGTTATTGATAGTTCTCCCGGCAATCTTGATTCCAGCTTGTGCTTCTTCCAGCCCAGCGTTCCTCATGATGTACTCTGCATATAAGTTAAATAAGCAAGGTGACAATATACAACCTTGACGTACACCTTTTCCTATTTGGAACCAGTCAGTTGTTCCATGTACAGTTCTGACTGTTGCTTCCTGACCTGCATTCTCTTCAATTCAGAAAATAGTAAAGCTTTAGTTGAAACTCATAGTCATCTATGTTTTCTACATTTATACCCAAAAATCTACATCTTAGTCAAGAATTAGCAAAATATTGGAATACAAACAAGGCATGAACCAAATGAACTGAAAACTATGAATGTGAAAGCTTTCATTTTATGAGGCCACAACAATCTCTGGTGTATCTGTAGAGCGTTCAGTCATCTCTGATATTTTTTAATATCCTACCAACGTACATAGTTTAAAAAGTTAAGTAAGTGTTGCTCTTTAACAAATTGCATCCTCTATTCCTCCCAACTTTACAGGTCTAGTTGGTTTGATTACATGAACACAAAGCTATAGAACAGAGATCTCATTTTTGTTATTGCCAATGTCTCTATTCACAATAATTGAATGTTTAAAAACTTGTTTATAACCTTGGTTAGTCTCACTGACTTGTGAACAGGCTTATCCCAACATCAGTGCAGTTGCTCTGCCACAGGAACATGAGCACCGAGTGCTGGGCAAGAAGCATTATGGAAGGGGCAGTTTCATCATGGCACAGGTGGGCTCACTAATAACTTACTTCAAAACTTAGCTTGATGATAGTGAAGCTTTGCCCAGAAATGAAATTTTATCTTATTTTTTTATATTGTGTTAATTTCCATTTAATTAGTTGTCCTAGTAAACTGCTAAATTAAGGTAAAATGCTTCTCTACCCACCAAAAAGAAAAAAAAGAAACCTGAAATTTTCCGCCTCTGATTTTTTAAGTTTTACAATCAACCATTAGTTAACTAATCTGATATTTTTCCTGTCAGAAATTTTATGTACTTTTTCTAAATATGTATTACTGTCTAAGTCTTGATGTCAAAAAGCCAAAATGTTGTATAGAAGTTTTTTTTTTTTTTTTTATGAATAACTAGACACAGATTAATGCATTAATGCAGGTAATGTGTTCTATCATGATTTCACATATATACCAGCTACTAGGAAAATTATATCTGCTTTAACCACTGGAGTAATAAAGTTTCAAATCACCAATAATTATCCTAATTTTAATTAACACTTCTCTAGTTGTAACAGTGTGTTTACAAACTTTGACTGCTACATTTTCTAAAATATAAGGTGGAATAATAATGTTCATTCAAAGTGAATAATCATATTGTGCTTGGATTCATTTGTCCACTTTTAACTTGTATGTAACATATTTAGACAACATGATAAATTAAAACAAATATAATGCAACATAACTTTCTGAAATAATGAAATGGAAGGAATAGAGCCAATAACATAGCTTACGGTATCTAACCAAATCATATATGTATTTAAAATGGATTGAAAAATAACATAACATTGTAGAAATTACAAATGCATCAGTTATAATATTTTTAAACTTTTAATCTAAATTTCATTCAGGAAAATAAATGATTATTTTTCTTTTAATTATTGAATTATATTTGTCTTAAAAGTTATATTAGTTTCAGTTTACGTATAGCATAGTCATTCAATGTCTTTATAGATGATACTCCATTTAAAGTTGATATAAAATATTGACTGTATTCCCTGTGCTGAACATTACATCCTTGTAACTGACATGTTTTATACTTACTTTACACCTGTTTGCACTTCTTAATCCCCTTAACTGATTTTGCACAAGCCTCTACTCTTCTGCCTTCTGGTAATCACTAGTTTGTCCTTTGTGTCTGTGAGTCCATTCCTTTTTTGTTACGTTTGCCTTTTTTTTTTAGAGTCAACGTATAAATGAAAACATACAGTATTTGTCCTTCTCTTTCTGACTTACTTAATGCGATAATCTCTAGTGGCATCTGTGTTGCTGCAAATGGCATTATTTTATTTTTTATTGTGACTGAGTATTATTTCATTGTGTATATGTACCACATCTTTTTTATCCATTCATCTGTTTATGGACATTTAGGCTGCTTCCATGTCCTGGCTATTGTAACTATGGATTCTTTTGTTCTTTTTCTTCTTTACTGTTTCCATTGTTACTGATATAAGTAGACACCACTTCTAAAGCATATGCAAAGTTTCCTAAAGATATTTTTTCCAAATACTTTATTATTTTGAATTATTTTATTTAATTATTTATTCATCAACAAATATTTTCTGACTACCTGTTCATCTTCAAGGAGTTTCTTTAATTGCCAACTCTATTATTTGGGATACGGGCTAAGCTTCTATTATAAGAAGATCCAAAATTCAGTTGCCCATTCAAGAGAAATATTTATCTCCCTCACACATACTAAAGCATGGCAAGTAGGTGGGCTTTGCTTCATGACACCATTCAGGGTTCTAGGCAAGTGGAATGCCACCTGTCTTAGATCAGGCTGCTGTACATGATACCATAGATTGGGGGTCTTATAAACAACAGAAATTTATTTTTTTGCAGTTCTGGAGGCGGTAAGTCCCAGATCAGAATATCAGCATGGTTGGGTTCTCATGAAACCTTCTTCTGGGTTGCAGACTGCTGTATCTTTTTATCTTCACATGGAGGAAAGACAGCAAGAGAGTTCTCTGGGGCTTCACCTTTTTAAAGGCACTAATCCCATTAATAGGGCTCCACCCTCATAATCTAATTTAATACCCAATATCTCACCTCCTAATACCACCACAATAGGGATTGAGATTTCAACAAATAAATTTTGGAAAATACTAAGATTCCATCCACCACTGTTAACATGTCTTCCAAAGTGGCTCCAATAGTTGAGGTTTGCAGCCAGTTACATGAAGGTTAAAAAGAAGTAGAGGACAATAAATTTAATTTTATGAAAATCATGAAGAATTTGTACACATGACTTCATTCATGGTCACATTCAAATGAAAGGAAAAGTAGAAAATATAGTCTTGAGATTGTCAGTATTTCTTATTGAAGGAAGAGCCAAATGGATTTTCAAACAGGTTGAAGTCTTCTTTGCCCAGCCCTCTCATCATCCAAATATAAATGAATACTCATATTCTCACTAAAACAAACATAAGAATGGTTACCTTCTGCCTAAAGGAGAAAATCCATGTTCAATTCCAATTACTGCAACCAGCTCAAAATCTAGACTCTGGGAAGATTAGGTCTGATATGGTTCTTTGAAGCCTCAAAACCTATAAAATGATAAAATATCTTTCTTGTTCTTGACCTTCTTCCCTATACAAAATATGCAATATAAAGTAGTATAAAAGGATCAGAATAATAACTACAGTAGAAAGTTCCTTTAGGAAATGCTCATAAGCAATAACCATTACACAATCCTCCTAAACAGATTAAAAGGCATCTAAGAACCAGCATTGAAATAAATTTTTTGGTGAGTGCCTCTGGCAATCTTGGTTCTCTTTTCTGGAAGTTACACCAGATTTATTGGAAGTTCCTTCCTTAATGTAAAGCAGAGCATGCCATTATTGTGCTTCACAATGCTTGCCAAATGCTTTCTACCGGTGTACGTTTAGAGACTTAAGGGTTGTTCCTGCGACTGTATATGATAGCAAAGTCTAATAGGAAGATATGAGGAATCTTGGAACAACACTCATTATCTCTTGCTATTGAAATACACAAACAGTTGACTTTTCTAATCCTGTTAATTTCTAAATTTCTGAACCCTACCTCATTTTTAAATTATTTTTAATAGACCTAACATAAAACAGGCAGAGATAACTTCTCTTAACAAATCTCTATTCACTTTTGATTTTTCTGGAAAAATGACACATTCTTATTTGAGCTCATAACTTCTTTAAACATTTTTTGAAAGCAGCAAAGATTACCAGTTGTTGGGCTTTCTCTATTTTTTTCCTTATAATGCTGAAATACATATGCTTATAGCCTGCCATTCAGATTTTACTGGTGATAGTATAACACGGGCCATCAGCTTTCTATCAAATAGTACTTTTTTTCTTACACTTTCTGCTCTTCCAGTGAACTAATAGTCCATATTTGAGATTTTTTTTCTCATAACAATCCCTGAGGTAAGCAGTGATTTAAAGTAAGTCTACTATGTGATCATTTAGAGACAAGTTTCTTGTATGCTGCAATGCAAGACTTCCTAGGTATTAACTTTATTTCCATGGTAAATGCTAGATCATCTTTTTTTAGTGCATTCTACCATCTGAGGAGGTGACTGTGCACAATTCCAAGATGAGGAGCTTGCTCTTCGTTTGGAAATGACCTCAAAATTGACACCCTTTCTTCTGTGCATATCTCATGTTTCCTGACACAGTCACAAGGGTACATCTTGCTTCTAGATTAGTTGAGAGTGTATTTCATTCACTATGTGGCCATTTGCTCATGTAAAATATTTTCTTATGGAAGCAATGAGAAGTAATATTTGGATAAGCAAAAGCGTGAACTCTGTAAGAGTCCATTATGATTGTTATCAATTATTCTCCCATTATTTTGCATTATCCATTATTTTCAACTTCCAAGTTGGTGCTAGTGGTAAAGAACCCATCTGCCAATGCAGAAGACATAAGAGACATGGGTTTGATCCCTTGGTTGGGAAGATCCCCTGAAATAGGGCGTGGTAACCCTCTCCACTATTCTTGCCAAGAGAATCCCATGGACAAATGTCTGAGTTCTGAAAGTTAAAATTCCCTCTTTGTGTAAATGTGTCATTTATGTTAGACAGTAACTCACCTTCTTGTCATGGTCTCTCTTACTCATGTTCCTTTTCCATTCTTACTTTGGTCAATTAAAATTAAACTGAAACACATTCAAAAATAAAATAACACCACTAGACAGTCATGACTGCCACTTCTTGATAATCCTGGAAATCAATGCAACAACTCTCAGGACGTTGCTACACATATATGGGTGTTCTGAATTGGTTTGCATCATTTCTAAAAAGATAAACATCCAGCCAACAGCCTTAGATTTCTACAATCTCAAGTCTTAGAAGGACGCAGAGTAAGTTTTTTTCTTAGAGAGTTTGTATATAATTTTCCTGGCAATGAAGATGAAGTTATCTTTTTGTTTTCCAGCTACATTATACTAAAATGAATTATTCCTTATCAATTGCTTCCCAGAAATATAAAAGTGGCAGAACTTCCATCTATCTTTCTTTTCACCTCTGATATACAGACTTTTCTTCTTCCCTTCTCATTCCTTACTATCAATGAAGTCTCAAGTATTTTATAAAATTAGGCCAATGGATTGTCTTGAGGGATAAAGACAACCAAATAATTTTAGGTCTTCCTTTCTTCCTTCCAACCTAACCCTTTGACAATTTATCACACACCCTCAACCCTTATACAATTTGGTATTTGATATTAAGGCCTTTTCTTGTCACCCTTTTATATACTTAAAAGGAATTCATAATTGTGATATAATTTATAAATTTGTACATAAAATTATATATGTGAATATACATATAAACTTAAATATACATATAAACTTAAATATATATATAAACTTTATGTACATAAGCATACATTTTTTCAGGCAGAGATCTTTGGATGAAGGAGCTGGAGTGAAAAAATATAGTGTACCACAAATATTGTGGATTCTTAAGTAAAATACACATTAATTATCCAAATATTAAGCTAAGTTTAAATAATTTCCACTTTTTGTATAGTATTTTTAAAAATTATAACTTGGTTATATTAGACTAAGCATCTAGCAAAATATTAAGTGAGAGGAAATAGCTTATATATGTGAGAAACCAATGGATCTGTGCTGTGAAAAGGTGGGGGGAGTATAATTTCAGTGTATGAAAGTGAAGATGAAATTTATGTATATTTCTTAAGCTAATTTCTTAACCTTTCTTGCATTAAAGGTTACACATAGTTGGCCAGATTGTCATCTTATGTAGCACTTTTTCTTGGAAATAGACCTTTCATAATTCTTCTCTTGAAGTCTTATAATTGTGTTTCAGAGGAAATTTGATTTATATAAGTGGAGGATAGAGATTTTTCTAAAAGTACTAATGCGGGATGAGAAAATTATAGCACTTTTTGTCAATAACCTGTATTCTTACTGAATATTCTTTTAGAATTCTATTATTCAGTGAATATTATTTATGTTCAAATATATTTTATGTCCAGAGATTCTTGGGATATTACCTCAGTACACATTTTGATTTCTAATTCCATTTAAGTTTTGGGGTTGATTCCTCCCAAATACAGTAACATTGATTACTGTCTAAATCTATTGCAGTGTTCCTGAATACTATGACTATGGTCATGAAGTAAGCGAGGATGCCTATGACAGCTATGGTAAGACCTTTTCTTTACTAAAACTGAAATCAAAACTTTCATCAGTCACTGACAACTCAGAAATTACTTCTATCTTTCTAACCCCAGTTTTTTTAGAAGTCCAGGTCACACTGATTTATGTAATTTCAGGATGAGGTCTCACCTAGAGAACCAGAAAATTGGACAGATTAATTTTGGAAAACAATTAACCACAATTATAGATAATTTTCAACAGCAACAATAAATATTCTGGATAGTGTCTTTCTTAAATGTTTCACTATTTCGATTGTCTGACTCATTGATATGACAGCAATGTTGTGTCTTTCTGTTACCATAAAGATCATTAGAATAATACACAGTTAAAAGATTTATAAACTTTTAAGGACAGAAATTGTAACTTTCAAGTTATTTTTATTGCATGTAGTTCCTGAAAGTGCCAAATAATGATTGATTCATAAGAATTAATAGTAAGCATATCAGTCTATAAATTAATTTCAAAACAACCCATTTAAAGTCTTTGGGACTTTGGGACTTTGTGGGAGAGGGTGAGGGTGGGATGATTTGAGAGAATGACATTGAAACATGTATGTTGCTATATGTGAAACGAATCAGCAGTTCAGGGTCAATGCATGTTACAGGATACTCGGGGCTGGTGTGCGGGGATGACCCAGAGGGAGGATAAAGGGAGGAGGGATGTGAGAGGGGGGTTCAGGAGGGGGAACTCATGTACACCTGGGGCGAATTCATGTCAATGTATGGCAAAACCAACCAATATAATATTGTAAAATAAAAAAAAAAATTTTAAAAAAAGGATCACATCTTGAAAAAATAAAATAAAAAAATAAAGTTAATTGTACTTCAACTCAGTAATATTATTGAGTGTCTATGATATATCAAGACAGTACATTACTTTAGAAGTATAGTTTCTAGTTCCTGAAAATATATGTGCAGTATCACCAGTTGGCTGCCTTGAAAAATAACATTTATTTACATGTTCCCAGTCCTAGAGTTTTAGTAAAATAATATGAAGGCCAATCTGTTCCTTTTTATGAGAAGCAGTAAACAAGATGATGAAGGTGGCCTATGTTTGGGGCTCCGTGTAATGAAGGTATAGTACTCCCTTGGGCCAGGGAAGGAAATGTTCAGGCATTGGGAGAAAATGCACCCTCCTCAGAACAGAGGCATCAAATCAACTCACTTTTCTGGTGACTATCATGAAGTCTATTCAGAAACAGGAGCCACCATCATAATGATTGCTATCCAAAAGTTGAGTTTGTCCTTTGAGCACAAAGGTATTGTCAGCCTTTACGAATATGATGGTGTACACAATAGATATTGTCCCTCCCTGGTTCTTAATGTCTACTTTTGAGAAATGTATTCCTACATTTAAAAACTGTGCCAGACTATAAATCATATGATGAAGTAGAAGACCAGAAACCAGTACTCATGCAAAAAATACTTATTTAATGGCTAACACATGCAAGTCATTGATCTCAATCCTGGAGATACTTCAGTGAACAATCTCTTAAAGCTTACATTCTAATTAGAAGATACATTATTATTTATGAATCACTTTTTTAAATGGAATTTTTATTTGTAAAATACAGTAATTGCTTTTCACATGTGGCACATAAATTTGAGGAAGAATCATCACCTGTGAGATTTGCTTTACAAAATTATATGTCTGAAGAAAATGGCAAGGGTGAATTTGATGATATGTGACTGCATAGTTGGTAATGGGACGGGAGTTTATTTAGATTGTATTACCTTTACTATCAATATTTTATTTCTGTCAACATTGCATTTTATTCTCATGTGTCTTTATTGTTTCTCATTTTTATTTTTTTTTTGCAGTATAGTTGATCTACAATGTTGTATTAATTTCAAGTGTAGAGCAAAGTGGATCAGTTACACATATATATATCTCCACTCTTTTTTATTTTAAGATTCTTTTCCCATGCAGGCCATCTATTTCTCAATTATTTACATTTAACAAGCTAACACCATGTAAATAAGGCAACAGGGAAAATGTGTGAATATAAATGATGACATCTCAAACCTTCTGATGGAGCTGCAGGAGCCATGGTCAGGAGGGCTGGGCTCACCTCTGAAACCTATTCTGTTCTTTCATGGTTGTTTAGCTCTTTTGCTGCAGCCAAGTCTAGAGATACATTCTATCACTTTATAAGTCACCCTGCTCATAAACACTAGATTACATTCTGAATAAATTAGAATTTACCAAGAAGCAATTCTCTGAATACAGAAAGCAACTGATAATTAAATTTAAAAAAATTAAAAAAAAATACTTCTTAAATGATGAGGAAAATGTAGAAACTGGTTTGGCTTATCTGGACACACTAAGAAAGATATTAGGCAGGAATTTTATGTAATAAATTTTATTACATAATATTTCAGCCAAATTGGCCGTATTCTTAATGTCGAAAGATTATACACATTTATGGTCAAAAGTAGACTTCTGTTTAGGATCTTGACTTTCTTTGGCCACCAAGATCCGTTGCCATTTTCTGACATTGTTGAGCAAGTGTTAGTTCAAGAATACACTTCACATTCAAGATAATTTGACTCACTGTTTCTAACTATTGATATATCAACCATTTATGCATTCTGACTTAGGAAGTGCTTCTTGATTTTCATGTCAAAAGAGTAATTATTGTGACAGAATTTGTTTCTTTTGTTGGAGTCTGGAAAAAACATTCCAGAGACAATAGCCAATGCACTGCAATGCACTTTTTCATGGTTTAGTTTACAGAAAACAGTGGAGTATAGGAAGGAGGCTGCTCACAAATCAGTAACCAGCAGCTCAGTGCCCCCTCCACCATCCCATAATCCGCTCATGGTGACCCATCTCTGCCTCACTGGGCCACAGAATGCAGTTTGGAACTCTAAAAAAAAAAGTGCCAATGTTTTACACATTGCACATGTGAAATTCCAGTCAGTTCAGTTCAGTTGCTCAGTCGTGTCTGACTCTTTGCGACCGCATGAATCACAGAACACCAGGCCTCCCTGTCCACCACCAACTCCCAGAGTTCACTCACACTCATGTCCATTGAGTCGGTGATGGCATCCAGCCATCTCATCCTCTGTTGTCCCCTTCTTCTCCTGCCCTCAATCTTTCCCAGCATCAAGGTGTTTTCAAATGAGTCAGCTCTTCGCATCAGGTAGCCAAAGTATTGGAGTTTCAGCTACAACATCAGTCCTTCCAATGAACACCTAGGACAGATCTCCTTTAGGATGGACTGGTTGTATCTCCTTGCAGTCCAAGGGATTCTCAAGAGTCTTCCCCAACATTACAGCTCAAAAGCATCAATTCTTCAGTGCTGAGCTTTCTTTATAATCCAACTCACATCCATACATGAACACTGGAAAAACCATAGCCTGAGTTGGACACAACTGAGCAACTGAACTGAACTGAACTGACTAGACGGACCTTTGTTGACAAAGTAATGTCTCTGCTTTTTAATATGCTGTCTAGGTTGGTCATAACTTTTCTTTCAAGGAGTAAGCGTCTTTCAATTTCATGGCTGCAATGACCATCTAGTGATTTTGGAGCCAGAAAAAATAAAGTCAGCCACTGTTTACACTGTTTCCCATCTATTTGTCATGAAGTCATGGGACCAGATGCCATGATCTTACTTTTCTGAACATTTAGCTTTAAGCAAACTTTTTTACTCCCCTTTCACTTTCATCAAGAGGCTTTTTAGTTCTTCTTCACTTTCTGCCTTAAGGGTGGTGTCATCTGTACATATGAGGTTATTGATATTCCGCTCAGCAATATTGAGTCCAGTTTTTGCTTATTCCAGCCCAGCATTTCTCATGATGTACTCTGCATATAAGTTAAATAAGCAGGGTGACAATATACAGCCTTGACGTACTCCTTTCCCTATTTGGAACCAGTCTGCTGTTTCATGAGCCATTCTAACTGTTGTTTCCTGACCTGCATATAGGTTTCTCAAGAGGCAGGTCAGGTGGTCTGGTATTCCCAACTCTTTCAGAATTTTCCACAGTTTATTGTGATCAACACAGTCAAAGGCTTTGGCATAGTCAATGAAGCAGAAATAGATGTTTTTCTGGAACTCTCTTCCTTTCTCCATGATCCATCAGATGTTGGCAATTTGAATTCTTGTTCCTCTACCTTTTCTAAAACCAGCTTGAACATCTGGAAGTTCATGGTTCACGTATTGCTGAAGCCTGGCTTGGAGAATTTTAAGCATTACTTTACTAACGTGTGAGATGAGTGCAATTGTGTGGTAGTTTGAGCATTCTTTGGCACTGCCTTTCTTTGGGATTTGAATGAAAACTGAACTTTTCCAGTCCTGTGGCCACTGCTGAATTTTCCAAATTTGCTGGCATATTGAGTTCTGCACTTTCACAGCATCATATTTCAGGATTTGAAATAGCTCAACTGGCATTCCATCACCTCCACTAGCTTTGTTTTTAGTGATGCTTCCTAAGGCCCACTTGGCTTTACATTCCAGGATGTCTGGCTTTAAACAGTGATCTTACCATCATGATTATCTGGGTCATGAAGATCTTTTTTGTTCAGTTCTTCTGTGTATTTTTGCCACCTCTTCTTAATATCTTCTTCTTCTGTTAGGTCCCTACCATTTCTGTCCTTTATCGAGCCCATCTTTGAATGAAATGTTCCCTTGATATCTCTAATTTTCTTGAAGAGATCTCTAGTCTTCCCCATTCTCTTGTTTTCCTCTATTTATTTGCACTGATCGCTGAGGAAGGCTTTCTTATCTCTCCTTGCTATTCTTTTGAACTCTGCATTCAAATGGGTATATCTTTCCTTCTCTCCTTTGCTTGTCGCTTCTCTTCTTTTCACAGCTATTTGTAAGGCCTCCTCAGACAGCCATTTTGCTTTTTTGCATTTCTTTTTCTTGGGGTTGGTCTTGATTCTTGTCTCCTGTACAATGTCAAGAACCTCCATCCATAGTTCATCAGGCACTCTGTCTATCAGATGTAGTCCCTTAAATCTATTTCTCACTTCCACTGTATAGTCATAAGAGTTTCGATTTAGGTCGTAACTGAATGGTCTAGTGGTTTCATCCACTTTCTTCAATTTCAGTCTGAATTTGGCAATAAGGAGTTGATGAACTGAGCCACAGTCAGCTTCTGGTCTTGTTTTTGCTGACTGTATAGAGCTTCTCCATCTTTGGCTGCAAAGAATATAATCAATCTGATTTTGGTGTTGACCATCTGGTGATGTCCATGTGTAGAGTCTTCTCTTGCGTTGTTGGAAGAGGGTGTTTGCTATAACCAGTGCTTTCTCTTGGCAGAACTCTATTAGCCTTTGCCCTGCTTTATCCTGTACTCCAAGGTCAAATTTGCCTGTTACTCCTGGTGTTTCTTGACTTCCTACTTTTGCATTCCTGTCCCCTGTAATGAAAAAGACATCTTTTGGGGGTGTTAGTTCTAGGTCTTATAGGTCTTCATGCTGCTGCTGCTGCTGCTAAGTCGCTTCAGTCGTGTCCAACTCTGTGCGACCCCATAGACGGCAGCCAACCAGGCTCTGCCATCCCTGGGATTCTCCAGGTAAGAACACTGGAGTGGGTTGCCATTTCCTTCTCCAATGTGTGAAAGTGAAATGTGAAAGTGAAGTCGCTCAGTCATGTCCAACTAGTAGCGACCCCATGGACTGCAGCCCACTAGGCTCCTCTGTCCATGTGATTTTCTAGGCAAGAGTACTGGAGTGGCTTGCCATTGCCTTCTCCGATAGGTCTTCATAGAACTGTTCTATTTAAAGAAACTGTGTGTCAATATATATAGTCATGAGATTTAAATTTTGGAAGTGTTCATGTTCCCATACCCTGTACAGACAATTGAAAAAGGATAGTCAAATCACAAGAAATAGTAAGAGTTCAGCATCATAAATTTAGAGGCTAATTAAATTAATATGCATTATACTCACCGATTTTAGTATTAGGTGATTATTAAAAGTGAACTTTTAGTTCTGCTTCTTGTTGCATAGGTTGCTCCTCCTGCTATGTCCAAATGGACAGATGATAACATTTAAATATGCATGTGGACAAGTGATTTGAGGACCCACTCATATAAATTATAGATTGATGTATTTCATTAATTTTCTGTACCTCACATGGTAACTAGTATCCATTTATAGCTTATAAGTAATGAACTGTGTGCAGGCTTTTAAATTAATAACATCTACTGACCAACCTTGATAATATATTAAAAAGCAGAGACATTACTTTGCCAACAAAGGTCCGTCTAGTCAAGGCTATGGTTTTTCCAGTGTTCATGTATGGATGTGAGAGTTGGACTGTGAAGAAAGCTGATCGCCCAAGAATTGATGCTTTTAAACTGTGGTGTTGGAGAAGACTCTTGACAGTCCCTTGGACCGCAAGGAGATCCAACCACTCCCTTCTAAGGGAGATCGATCCTGGGTGTTCATTGGAAGGACTGATGCTAAAGCTGAAACTGCAATACTTTGGCCACCTCATGCGACGAGTGGACTCACTGGAAAAGCCTCTGATGCTGGGGAAGGTTGGGGGCGGGAGGAGAAGGGGACGACCGAGAATGAGATGGCTGGATGGCATCACCGACTCTGTGGACATGAGTTTGAGTGAACTCCGGGAGTTGGTGATGGACAGGGAGGCCTGGCGTGCTGTGATTCATGGGGTGGCAGACAGTCGGACACGACTGAACGACTGAACTGAACTGAACTGAACTGAACTTCAAAGTGTAAATCTTGCATCTCTGTTTATTCATTTATATTTTGAATTACTAATCCCTCTCTATATTTTGGTTGTATCATGGATACAGATCTGTAATTTTATAAAATAAAGAGCTCCAATTCTCAGTTTCCTGGCAACACCTAGACTTGAACAATGGTGTGAGGAGACTCACAACCAGCTGCCCCAGACCCTCCTTTTCATCTCAGGATTGATCTGCAAGAGGGGAACAGGGAATGCTATCCAGGATGATTGGATCCTTCCTTAAAAGACCATTCCATTAAAAGAGATGTAATCTCTTATTTATGATTCCTTCCAAAATATTTCAAAATAAACCAGTGGAAGCAGAAATCTAGTCACTGAGTATGACACTTCACTCTGAATCGTTACATATCGTATTTCATATATCACCAGATTGAAATTGTATTTGTCTCTTTTGGGCTCATATTTCATGTTGAAGTGAAAAATATGCTGACTTCTGTGAATATCATGTATCTTTTTAGGCTTCACTTCAATTAAATTATTCAAGATATTTTTCTACAATTTAATACTGAATATTAAGCTACTTTCTTACAATGATGTAAATATTTAATATTTTGAATAAATATTAATATGAAACATACAATTCTACTTAATATATAAAATATAATATGTAATAATCTATTTGTATTTAATAACATCAATGAATTAATGATTATTAAACATTTCACTGATGCTACATTATTGTCAAATTAATATTTAAATGGTAAATTCATAACTTGAACTTATTTTTGGCAAATGAATATTTGAATTACAGAAATCAGAAAACAGTTTTTACAATTTTAAAATATTTCCTAATTCATTAGAGTCCATTACAATTACTTTGGATAAGTCTGAATAGCTCATAATTCAGTAAGGGCACATTTTGAATAGAGAGCATGGATCAGCTTGTCTTATGGAAAGTTTATGTAATCAACACCCTCCAAACTGAGATTGTTAGGTAAGAATGTCAGTAACATTCTCTTCTCAGAAGAGAGAGCTGTTTGTTAAAATGTATATAACATACAAACTGAACAGTTAATTATGGGTCTATTTCATAGTGGAATTTTAGATGACAGCTGTGTGAAAACATGGAGGGTAATACTAACACACTGTCTTGAAATGAATGAAAGCAAAAATTTTTGTGCCCTATTCTAGGACATTTGAGTGTCTCACTTCGAGCTGATTGCAGAACACAAACGCCTTCATTTTGTGTCAAGGAGCTAAATGATTATTATCCCCATGTGAAAATAAGCCTTGTTTTGATTAAGCTTTGATAACAGCAAAGGAAAATGAAGCTATTTGGCAAACATACTGCCATGTGATTCAAGAGCAAACACTGTTCATTTGCAATATTAAATAAAAATACAAATTTGAGGAAATTGATTCTACAGATAAAGATGGGTTTTCTTAATATAAGCATGAATGTATCAGTAATTTTTGAAGTAATGTGTACAAAGTATTGTAGGATCTATTAACATTTATGTTGTTATTGAGAAATATTGAGAAAAATGTCACTGTGACTTATCCAATTTTACTTTTAATATAGATTATTAAACTTTATTTTCAACTAAAGAAAAACTAAAGAAATTGTGCTTCTGAAGTATTTTTAAAATCCAGTTGTAAAATTAACTTAAGTATTAGTTGCTCAGTTGTGTTTGACCTTTGCAACCCCATGGGCTGTAGCCCACCAGGATCCTCTGTCCACAGAATTCTCTAGACAAGTATACCAGAGTGAGTAGCCCTTCCTTTCTCCAAAGGATCTTCCCGACCCAGGGATCGAACCCGGGTATCCTTTATTTTAGGTGGATCCTTTACCATCGGAGCCATCAGAGAATTTAAGGAGAAGCTAGTTTTCTGTCCCTTACTATTTCAGAGGTTGCAATGAAATGAATATCTAATCCAACTATTCTTAATAACAAATGACGACTATATTGCCTAGGAAGAAACAGCCAAAATGAGCATGGCATCACTACTTCACTGCTTGCATTGTTCATTTTAAGTTAGATGTGCTTACAGTGGTTTCAATTTTGTTTTGAATCCCGAACTTCTGAATTCAACAGTTTTAGAAACACTGGAACATGTTTTTCAGTATTTTAGATCAGAGATTCTTAAACTTAATTTTACATTTTAGAATCAGCTGGTGAAGTTTGAAAAAAATACCAGTGTCCAGTTCCATCTCAGTAGAACTCTATTGAAATATTTTAAGTTGAGAAATGGTCCTTGGTTAAAAGTTTGCTGGGTGGTCTTCCTGGATGTTAAGGTTGATAATAAGTTTTAGGTGAATTTTTAGGAGCATTCTGATGTGACCCACAGTCTTAATATGAAGAGTCAAAACTGTGTCAAAACTTCATTCTTAAGGGTAATACAAGTTATATACAGGCTACTTTTAGAACACTGAGTATTTTATAAGTGAACATTGTGTTACGGAACTGGGCATTTAAAAATTCATTTTAAAAATAAAAAATCAAATTTAGTCCCTTTTTGAGCAAATTTAGCCCCTTTTTGAAGAAGTATGTTTATTTTATTTTTTTTTGAAGTTATAAAAGTGTTTTTTTAATTTTTTTTATTTATTTTTTTGGTAATTAATTTATTTTTTATTGGGGACAAATTATTTTACAATATTATATTGGTTGGTTTTGCCATACATTGACATGAATTCGCCCCAGGTTTACATAAGTTCCCCCTCCTGAACCCCCTTCCCACCTCCCTCCTCCCTTTATCCTCCCTCTGGGTCATCCCCGCATGCCAGCCCCGAGCATCCTATAACATGCATTGACCCTGAACTACTGATTCGTTTCACATATGACAACATACGTGTTTCAATGCCATTCTCCCAAATCATCCCACCCTCACCCTCTCCCATAGGGTCCCAAAGACTGTTCTATACATCTGTGTCTCTTTTGCTGTCTCGTATACAAGGTTATCATTTGCATCTTTCTAAATTCCATATATATGCATTAGTATACTGTATTGGTGTTTTGCTTTCTGGCTTACTTAACTCTGTATAATAGGCTCCAGTTTCATCCACCTCATTAGAACTGATTCAAATGTATTCTTTTTAATGGCTGAATAATACTCCATTGTGTATATGTACCCAAGCTTTCTTATCCATTCGTCTGCAGATGGACATCTAGGTTGCTTCCATGTCCTTTGACAAAGGAGGCAAGAATATAAAATGGAGAAAAGACAGTCTCTTTAACAAGTGGTGCTGGGAAAACTGGTCAACCACCTGTAAAAGAATGAAACTAGAACACTTCCTAACACCATACACAAAAATAAATTCAAAATGGATTAGAGAGCTAAATGTAAGATCAGAAACTATAAAACTCCTAGAGAAGAACGTAGGCAAAACACTCTCCGACATAAATCACAGCAGGATCCTCCATGACCCACCTCCCAGAATATTGGAAATAAAAGCAAAAATAAACAAATGGGACCTAATTAAGATTAAAAGCTTCTGCACAGCAAAGGAAACTATAAGTAAGGTGAAAAGACAGCCTTCAGAATGGGAGAAAATAATAGCAAATGAAGCAACGGATAAAGGATTAATCTCCAAAATATACAAGCAGCTCCTGCAGCTCAATTCCAGAAAAATAAATGACCCAATCAAAAAATGGGCCAAAGAACTAAACAGACATTTCTCCAAAGAAGACATAAAGATGGCTAACAAACACATGAAAAAATGCTCAACATCCCTCATAATCAGAGAGATGCAAATCAAAACCACAATGAGATACCATTTCACACCAGTCAGAATGGCTGCTATCCAAAAGTATACATGCAATATATGCTGGAGAGGATGTGGAGAGAAAGGAACCCTCTTACACTGTTGGTGGGAATGCAAACTAGTACAGCCACTATGGAGAACAGTGTGGCGATTCCTCAAAAAACTGGAAATAGAACTGCCATATGATCCAGTAATCACACTCCTGGGCATACACACCGAGGAAACCAGAATTGAAAGAGACACATGTACTCCAATGTTCATTGCAGCACTGTTTATAATAGCGAAGAAGTATGTTTAAACAGTTAATTTTATCTAAAATTAACTCAGTGAAAAGTCCACCTATAGGCAAATTAATGCTTAAAATTCTCCAAGCAAGCCTTCAACAGTACATGAACCGAGAACCTCCAGATGTTCAAGCTGGATTTAGAAAAGACACCGGAACTCAGATCAAGTTCCCAAGATCTCTTGGATCAAAGAAAAAGCAAGAGAATTCTATGAAAACATCTAATTCTGCTTTACTGACTATGCTAGCTTCTTGGACTGCGTAGATCACAATAAACTGTGGGCAATTCTTAGAGATATGGGAATATAAGACTGGCTTACCTGCCTCCTGAGAAACCTGTATGCAGGTCAAGAAGCAACAGTTAGAACTGGACATGGAACAACAGACTGCTTACAAATTGGGAAGGAGTAAATCAAGGCTGTATATTGTCACCCTGCTTATTTAACATATACACAGAGCACATCATTTAAAATGCCGGGATGGATGAAGTACAAACTGGAATCAAGATTTCTGTGGAAAATATCAATAACCTCAGATATGCAGATGACATAACTCTTATGGCAGAAAGTGAAGAGGAACTGAAGAGCCTCTTGATGAAAATGAAAGAGGAAAGTGGAAAAGCTGGCTTAGAACTCAACATTCATGACATGAAGATCATGACATTTGGTCCCATCACTTCATGGCAAATAGATGGGGAAACAATGGAAACAGTGACAGACTTTATTTTCTTGGACTCCAAAATCACTGTAGATGGTGACTGCAGTCATGAATCTGAAAGATACTTGTTACTTGGAAGAATAGCTATGACAAACCCAGGCACCATATTAAAAGGCAGTCAAGACTACGTTTTTTCCAGAAGTCATGCATGGATGTAAGAGTTGGACCATAAAGAAAGCTGAGCACTGAAGAATTGATGCTTTTGAACTGTGGTGTTGGAGAAGATTGTTGAGAGTCCCTTGGACTCCAAGATGATCAAACCAATTCATTAGAAAGGAAATCAATCCTCAATATTCATTGGAAGGACTGATGCTGAAACTCCAATACTTTGGACATCTGATGCAAAGAACTGATTCATTGGAAAAGACCCTGATTCTGGGAAAGATTGAAGGCAGGAGGAGAAGGGGACGATCAAGGATGAGATGGTTGGATGGCATCACTGAATCAATGGACATGAGTTTGAGCAAGCTCTGGGGGATGGCGAAGGCAGGAGAGGAGGCTTGGCGTGGTTCTGCCCATGGGTTCACAGAGAGGTGGATACGACTAAGTGACTGAACCACAACAACTGTCAGAAAACTTACACAAGCCTCTTTTATAGCCTTATCCACCAATCCTTCAGCCTTTAGAACTGATACCACAATCACAGAAAGTAGATAAAATGAAATGGTAGAGGAATATGTCCACGATGAAGAAACACGATGAAACCCCAGAAAAACAAGTAAATGAAGTTGAGATAGGTAACCCTCCAAAAATTGTATAATAATAACAATAATGAAGATGATACAGAATCTTGGGAAAAGAATGCAGGCAAGCATTGAGAAGATGCAATAAATGTTTAACAAACACATGGAAGAACTAAAAAGCAAATAGAGATGAACAATATAATAATTGAATTGAAAAATACAATGGAAGTAATGAAAGAAGAATAACAGAAGAATAAGAGCAATAAGTGATTTTGAATACAGAATGGTGGAAATCACTGCTGCAAAACAGAATAAAGGAAAAAAAGGAATGAAGGCAGTCTAAGAAACCTCTGGAACAATGTTAAATATATCAACATTCAGATTATAGGGATCCAAGAAAGAGAAGAGAGAAAGGACCCAAGAAAATATTTGAAGAGAGAATTGCTGAAAATTTCCCTAACATGGAAAAGGAAACTGTCATCTACACCCACGAAGCATAGATAAAACCAGGCAGGATAAACTCAAGAAGGAACATGCAAAGACAAAAGTAATCAAATTGACAAAAAACAAAATTCAAATAAAAAGTATTAAAAGCAACAAGGTAAAAGCAACAAGTAATATACAAAGGAATTCACATGAGATTATCAGCTAAGTTCACAGCAGGAATTCTGCAGATGAGAAGGGAGTAACAGATATGGTCGATACAATAAAGAGAAAAACGTATAACCAAGAATATTCTACCCAGCAAGGCTCTCATTTAGAATTGACAGAGAAATCAAAAGCTTCACAGATAAGCATAAGGTAAGAGAATTCAGCACCACTAGACCAGCTTTGCAGTAAATGCTAAAGGAGATTCTCTAGGCAGGAAAGAGGACAGCAAATTAAAATGACTTTGTGCATATATAGATTGCTATATCAAATCTCATGAGAACAGCAAATCCCAAAACTACAGTGGATACAAAAAAAGAAAGAAAGAAAGAAAAAGCAACCAAAACACAACACTAAAGATGGTCATCACACCACAAGAGAAGAGAATAAGAAAAGAAGAAAAAGAAAAATGACCTACAGAAACAAACCCAAAACAATTAAGAAAATGCATATAGAACATCTGTATTGATAATTATTTTAAAATTAAATGGATTAAGATCTCCAACCAAAAGACAAAGACTTGCTGAATGGATACTAAAACAAGACCTGTATATATGCTGTATACACAAGATGCACGTCAGACCTAGGGATACATACAGACAGAAAGTAAGGGGGTGGGAGATATTCCAGGAAAACAGAAATCTAAAGAGAGTTGGAGTAGCAATACCAATAATAG
Organism: Moschus berezovskii; assembly: GCF_049115385.1. Lineage (NCBI taxonomy): Eukaryota > Metazoa > Chordata > Mammalia > Artiodactyla > Moschidae > Moschus > Moschus berezovskii. Next base: position 12,023,476 of record NC_142482.1, on the reverse strand, counting down.
ATAAAAATAGACTTTAAAATGAAGACTACTATAAGATAAACAGAAGGGCATTACATAATGATAAAGGGATGCTAAAAGAAGATCTATCAATTGCAAATATATATGCACCCAACATAGAACTTCAATCAGTTCAGTTCAGTTCAGCCGCTCAGTCATGTCCGACTCTCTGCAACCCCATGAATCACAGCATGCCAGGCCTCCAACTCCCGGAGTTTACTCAAACTCATAAGGCAAATACTAAAAGCCATATAAGGAGAAATTGACAGTAACACAGTAATAGTGGGAGACATGTGTTGATTCTTTGTGATCCCAGGGACTGCAGCACTCCTCACTATCTCCCAGAGTTTGCCCAATGGGAGACATTGACACCACACTTACATCAATGGACAGGACATCCAGATAGAAAATTAATAAGGAAACATAGGGTTAAATGACAACATTACAACAGATGAACTTAATTGATATTTGTATAGCATTCCATTCAAAAGCAGCAGAATACATATTTTTCTCCTGTGCACATGGAACATTCTCCAGTAGTGATCACATTCTGGGCCACAAAATGAGCCTCAGTAAATTTAAGAAAATTGAAATCCTATCAAACACCACAATGCTTTTCCAACCACCACAAATAAACTACAAGGGGAAAAAAGTTGCATAAAACACAAAAAAAGTGGAGGTTAAATAATATGCTACTAAACAACCAATAGATCACTGAAGAAGTCAAAGGAAGTTAAAAAAACACCTAGAGACACATGAAAACAAAAAACACAATGATCCAAAACTTATGGGATGCAAAAATCAGCAGTTCTAAGAGGGAAGCTATTATAATAGCAATACAATCTTAGCTCAGGAAACAGCCAAACAAAATCTAACCTTACCCCTAAAGCAACTAAAGAAAGAAAGAAAAAAAAAAAAAAACCCTAAAGCTAGTAAAAAGGAAAAAATCATAAAAATCAAAGTAGAATTAAACGAAATAAATCTGAAGAAAACAGTAGCAAAGATCAATGAAACGAAAATCTGGTTCTTTGAAAAGGTAAAAAATATTATTAAATTTTTAGCTAGACTCATAAAAAAGGAAAAGAACTCTATTCAATAAAATTAGAAAGGAAAAGTTACAACAGGCACCACATAAATACAGAGGACTATAAGGGACTACTTCAAGCAAATGTCTGTAAATAAAATGAACAACTCGGGAGAAATGAGCAAACTCGTAGAAAGGTGCAATCACCCAAGATTGAAATGGAAAGAAATAGAAAATATACAAAGACTAATCACAAGTACTGAAATATAAATTTTAATTTAAAAATTCTCAACAACAAAAAACGTCCAGAATCAGATGGTTTCACAGTCAAATTCAATCTAACATTTTGGGAAGAGTTAACATCTATCCTTCTGAAACTATTAAAAAGCAAACAAAAAACCTCATAGGAAGGAAAACTCTTAAACTCATTTTAAGAGACCACCTTTATGCTGATACCAAAATCAGAAAAAGGTACACAGCAAAAGAAAATTATAGATAAATATCATTGATGAACTAGATAGGACAACCTTCAGCAAAATACTAGTAATCTGAATCCAACAATATATTAAAAGGATCTTACACCATGATGGGAGAAGGCAATGGCAAGCCACTCCAGTACTCTTGCCTAGAAAATCCCATGGATGGAGGAGCCTGGTAGGCTGCAGTCCGTGGGGTTGCTAAGGGTCGGACAGGACTGAGCGACTTCACTTTCACTTTTCACTTTCACACATTGGAGAAGGAAATGGCAACCCTCTCCATTGTTCTTGCCTGGAGAATCCCATGGATGGGGGACCCTGGTGGGCTTTTGTCTATGGGGTCATACAGAGTCGGACACGACTGAAGTGACGCAGCAGCAGCACACCATGATGAGGTCTGGGGTGAAGAATTTTTCAGTATTCACAAAAATCAATCCATGTGATACACCACATCAACAATTTAAAGAATAAAAATTATATGATTCTGTCAAGAGATGCAGATAAATCTTTGGACAAATTTCAACACCCGTGTATGATAAAAACTCTCCAGAAAGTAGGCATAGAAGGAAACTATATTAAAATAATAAAGGTCATAGAGACAAAGCTACAGCAAACATTACTTTCAATGGTGAAAAGCAAAAAGCATTTCCTCTAAGGTCAGAAAGAAGACCAGGATGATTACTCTCATCACTTTTATTCAACATAGTTTTGGAAGCCCTAGCCATGGAAATCAGAGAAGAAAAAAAATAAAAATAAAAAGAATCCAAAAATAATAATATTATGTCACATGTTTGCAGATGACATGATACTATACATAAAAAATCCTAAAGGGGCTATCAATAACTGCTAGACCTCATCAACGTACTTGGTAACTTTGCAGGGTACAAATTTAACACCAAAAAATCTATTGCATTTTTAACACACAAATAATGAAAGATAAGAAAGAGAAATTCAAGAAACAATCCCATTTACCTTTTCATAAAAAAAACAAATACCTAGGAATCAGTTCGATTCAATCACTCAGTCATGTAAAGCTCTTTGCAACCCCATGGACTACATGCAAAACTCCTGGCTTTCCTGTCCACCACCAACTCCCGAAGCTTGCTCAAACTCATGTCCATTGAGTCAGTGATGTCATCCAACGATCTCATCCTCTGTTGTCCTGTTCTCCTCCCTCCTTCAATCTTTCCCAGAGTCAGGGTCTTATCCAATGAGTCAGTTTTTCACAACAGGTGGTCAAAGTATTGGAGCTTCAGCTCCAGCATCAGTCCTTCCAATGAAAATTCAGGACTGATTTCCTTTAGAATTGACTGGTTTGATGTCCTTGCAGTCCAAGGGACTCTCAAGAGTCTTCTCCAACACCACAGTTCAAAAACATCAATTCTTTGGTGCTCAGATTCATTTAATGTCCAACTGTCACATCCATACATGACTACTGGGAAAATCATAGCTTTGACTAAACAAACCTCTGTTTGCAAAGTAATGTCTCTGCTTTTAATATGCTGTCTCTGTTGGTCATAGATTTTCTTCCAAGGAACAAGCATTTTTTAATTTCATGGCTGCAGTAACCATCTGCATTGATATTGGAGGCCAAGAAAATGAAGTCTGTCACTCTTTCTACTGTTTCCCCACTTATTTTCCATGAAGTTATAGCACTGGATGCTATGATCTTCGTTTTTGAATCTTGAGTATTAAACCAGCTTTTTCACTTTCCTCTTTGACTTTCATCGAGAATCTCTTCAGTTCCTCTTTGCTTTCTGCCATAAGGGTGGCGTCACCTGCATATCTGAGGTTATTGATATTTCCCCCAACAATCTTGATTCTAGCTTGTGCTTCATCTGGCCCAGCATTTCACATGCTGTGCTCTGCATATAAGTTAAATAAGCAGAGTGACAGTATACTACCTTTAAATGCTCCTTTTCCAATTTGGAACCAGTCTGTTGTTCCATGTCCAGTTATAACTCTTGCTTCTTGACCTGCATATAGATTTCTAAGGGGGCAGGTAAGGTGGTCTGGTATTCCCATTTCTTTAAGAATTTTCCAGAGCTTGTTGTGTACACAGTCAAATGCTTTGGCATATTCAATAAAACAGAAGTAGATGTTTTTCTGGGACTCTCTTGCTTTTCTATGATCCAACAGATATTGGCAGTTTGACCTCTGGTTCCTCTGCCTTTTCTCAATCTGCCATTTCTAAATAAATGCATATTGAGGAATAAGCGAGTTGGACTGTGAAGAAAGCTGATCGCCAAAGAATTGATGTTTTTAAACTGTGGTGCTGGAGAAGACTCTTGAGAGTCCCTTGGACTGCAAGGAGATCCAACCAGTCCATCCTAAAGGAGATCAATCCTGGGTGTTCATTGGAAGGACTGATGCTAAAGCTGAAACTCCAATACTTTGGCCACCTGATGAGAAGAACTGACTCACTGGAAAAGACTCTGATGCTGCGGGGGATTGGGGGCGGGAGGAGAAGGGGTGACAAAGAATGAGATGGTTGGATGACACCACCAACTCGATGGACATGAATCTGGGTGAACTCCGGGAGTTGGTGATGGACAGGGAGGCCTGGCGTGCTGTGATTCATGGTGTCCCAAAGAGTCGGACATGACTGAGTGACTGAACTGAACTGAACTGAGAGAGACAAAAGACCTGTATTCTGAAACAATAATATGTTGATGAAAGAAATTAAATATAACACAAACAAATGTAAAAATATAACATGTTCTTTGATTGAAAGGATTCAGTTCAGTTCAGTTCAGTTCAGTTCAGTTGCTCAGTCGTGTCCGACTCTTAGTGACCCCATGAATCACAGCACGCCAGGCCTCCCTGTCCATCACCAACTCCCGGAGTTCACTCAAACTCATGTCCATCGAGTCAGTGACGCCATCCAGCCACCTCATTCTCTGTCGTCCCCGTCTCCTCCTACTCCCAATCGCTCCCAGCATCAGAGTCTTTTCCAGTGAGTCAACTTGTCGCATGAGGTGGCCAAAGTATTGGAGCTTCAGCTTTAGCATAAGTCCTTCCAATGAACACCGAGGATTGATCTCCTCTAGAATGGGCTGATTGGATCTCCTTGCAGTCCAAGGGACTCTCAAGAGTCTTCTCCAGCACCACAGTTCAAAAGCATCAATTCTTCGGCGATCAGCCTTCCTCACAGTCCAACTCTCACATCCATACATGACCACAGGAAAAACCATAGCCTTGACTAGACGGACCTTGGTTGGCAAGGTAATGTCCCTGCTCTTTAATATGCTATCTAGGCTGGTCATAACTTTCCTTCCAAGGAGCAAGCGTCTTTTAATTTCATGGCTGCAATCAGCATCCGCAGTGATTTTGGAGCCCAAAAAAATAAAGTCTGACACGGTTTCCACTGTTTCCCCATCTATTTCCCAAGAAGTGATGGGACCAGTACTGTCAAAATGACTATACTACCCAAAGCAATCTACAGATACAATGGAATCCCAATCAGATTGCCAATGCCATTTTTCATAGAGCTAGAGACAAAATTTAATGTGTATGGATATAGAAGAAACCCCAAATACCCAAAGAAATCTTGAGAAAAGAAAACGGAGCTGGGAGGAATCAGACTCCCTGACTTCAGACTGTACTAAAATGCTATAGTCATCAAACAGTATGGTACTGGCACAAAAATAGAAATATAGATGAATAAAACAGGAGAAGCTCAGAAATAATCCCATGCACCTATAGCCAAAGAATCTATGATGATGAAGCCAAGACTATACAATGGAAAATGGACATTCTCTTCAATAAATGGTGCTGAGAAAACTGGACAACTACACATAAAAAATTGAAATTATATCATTCTTTAACACCATACATAAAAATAAACTCAAAATGGATTAAAGATCTAATATGAAACCAGATATAATAAAACTCTTAGATGAAAATATAGGCAGAACAGTCTCTGACATGAGTCACAGGATCAATATAAAGATTCATCTCCCAGAGTAATAGAAATAAAATCAAAGCAAATGGGACTTAATTAAACACAAAAGCTTTAGTACAGCAAAGGAAACCACAAACAAACAAAAAAAAAAGACAACCCACAGAATAGGAGAAAACATTTGCAAAGAGTTTGACCAACAAGGAATTAGTTTCTAACATATACAAGCAGCTCATGAGACTTAGCATCAACAAACAAACAACCTAATCAAAGAATGGGCTGAAAATTTAAATAGACTTTTCTTCAATGAAGACATATATATAGCCAAGAGGCACGTGAAAAAATATTCAACACCATTAATTATTAGAGAAATGCAAATCAAACTAAGTGATATCACCTCACACCTGTCAGAATGGCTATCATCAAAAGATCCACAAAAAATAAATGCTGGACAAGGTGTGGAGAAAAGGAAACCCTACTACACTGTTTATGGGAATATAAATTGGGTTGGCCACTATGGAAAACAGTGTGGAGGCTCCTTAAAAAGCTAAAAATAGAGCTACCATGTGCTGTACTGTGCTTAGTCACTCGGTCGTGTCCAAGTCTTTGTGACCCCATAAACTGTAGCCCTCCAGGCTCTTCTGTCCATGGGTTTCTCCATGCAAAATACTGGAGAGGGTTGCCGTGCCCTTCTCCAGGGGATCTTCCCAACCCAGGGTTCAAACCCAGGTCTCCCACGTTGCTTGCAGATTCTTTACTATCTGAGCCACCAGGGAAGCCCAAGAATACTGGAGTAGGTAACCTAACCCTTCTCCAGGAGATCTTTCTGACCCAGGAATCAAATTGGGATCTCCTGTACTACAGGTGGATTCTTTACCAGCTGAGCTACCAGGGAAGACCCAGAGCTATCATATGACCCTACATATCCATTCCTTGGCATGTATCTTGAGAAAAGCATAGCCTGAAAGGATACATACACCGCAATTCTTATTAGAGCATACTGTTTACATTAGTCAAGGTATGGAAGCAATTTGAATGTCCATCGACATAAAAATGGGTAAAGCTGTGAATATACACATACATACATATACACAATGGAATATTACTCAGCCATTAAAAACAGTGAAATAATACCATTTGCAGCAAAATGGATGGACCTAAAGATTTGTCATAGAGTGAAATAAGTCAGACAGAGAAGAAGAAATATTGTATAATATCACTTATATGCAGAATCTTTTAAAACATGATACAGAACAGAAACACTCACTGATTTAGAGAACAAACTTTTATGGTTACCAAGTGGAATGGGTGGGGGGCGCAAGAACAGTTACTGAGTTTCAGGCTGACATGTACATTGGAAGGACTGATGTTAAAGCTGAAACTCCAATACTTTGGCCACCTCATGCGACGAGTTGACTCACTGGAAAAGAGTCTGATGCTGGGAGGGATTGGGGGTGGGAGGAGACGGGGACGACAGAGAATGAGATGGCTGGATGGCATCACTGACTCGATGGATACGAGTTTGAGTGAACTCCGGGAGTTGGTGATGGACAGGGAGGCCTGGCGTGCTGTGATTCATGGGGTTACAAAGAGTGGGACACGATTGAGCGACTGAACTGAACTCAACTGAACTGTACACACTGCTCTGCTTAAAATGGATAACCAGCAAGAACGTACTGTGTAACATAGGAAACTCCACTCAGTATTATATAACCATATCAATTCAGTTCAGTTCAGTTCAGTCGCTCAGTCGTTTCCGACTCTCCGCGACCCCATGAATTAAAAAACGCCAGGCCTCCCTGTCCATCACCAACTCCCGGAGTACACTCAAACTCATGTCCACAGAGTCGGTGATGCCATCCAGCCATCTCATTCTCCGTCGTCCCCTTCTCCTCCTGCTCCCAACCTTTCCCAGCATCAGAGTCTTTTCCAGTGAGTCAATTTATAGAATGAGGTGGCCAAAGTATTGTAGTTTCAGCTTTAGCATCAGTCCCTCCAATGAACATCCAGGATTGATCTCCTTTAGAATGGACTGGTTGGATCTCCTTGCAGTATAATGGACTCTCAAGAGTCTTCTCCAACACCACAGTTCAAAAGCATCGATTCTTCGGCGATCAGCTTTCTTCACAGTCCAACTCTCACATCCATACATGACCACGGGAAAAACCATTGCCCTGAATAGACGGACTTTGGTTGGCAAAGTAATGTCTCTGCTTTTTAATATACTATCAAGGTTGGTCATAACTTTCCTTCCAAGGAGCAAGCGTCTTTTAATTTCATGGCTGCAATCAGCATCTGCAGTGATTTTGGAGCCCAAAAAAACAAAGTCTGACACTGTTTCCACTGTTTTTCCATTTATTTCCCATGAAGTGATGGGACCAGATGCCATGATCTTTGTTTTCTGAATGTTGAGCTTCAAGCCAACATTTTCACTCTCCTCTTTCACTTTCATCAATAGGCTTTTGAGTTCCTCTTCACTTTCTGCCATAAGGGTAGTGGCATCTGCATATCTGAGGTTATTGATATTTCTCCCAGCAATCTTGATTCCAGCTTGTGCTTCTTCCAGCCCAGCGTTCCTCATGATGTACTCTGCATAGAAGTTAAATAAGCAAGGTGACAATATACAACCTTGACGTACACCTTTTCCTATTTGGAACCAGTCTGTTGTTCCATGTCCAGTTCTAACTGTTGTTTCCTGACCTGCATACAGGTTTCTCAAGAGGCAGGTCAGGTGGTCTGGGATTCTCATCTCTTTCAGAATGTTCCACAGTTTACTGTGATCCAGACAATCAAAGGCTTTGGCATAGTCAATGAAGCAGAAATAGATGTTTTTCTGAAACTCTCTTGCTTTCTCCATGATCCAGCGGATGTTGGCAATTTGATCTCTGGTAAAATAATTTGAAAAGAATAGATACATGAATCACTTTGCTGTACACCTGAAGCTAACATCATAAATCAACTATAATATAAATGATTTTTTAAATCAATAAATTAAAAAATAAAATAAAAATGAATAACATCACCATGAAGGAGAGCGATGTTATACTAATCATCAGGGATTTCACCTAAGAACTTCTTAAAAGGCTTAATTGGTCTCACTGTTTGAGGAAAATGTCAGTATTCAGGATAAGTTCCTGTCATTACTGACTCAATGGACATGAGTTTGAGCAAACTCAGGGAAATAGTGATGGACAGAAAAGCTGTTGTGCTGCAGTTCATGAGGTCACAAAGAGTTGGACATGACTTAGTGACTGAATAAAAACCTCAATAGCCAAGAGAAGAACTTCAAAATTGCCAAAGACACGACCCTTCTCCGACTTGTGGGGGTGGGTGTGGGGTGGTGCTACATGCAGAAACAGCACAATCATCTCTAACAGTCATTTTCAAACTGGTCATCAGTGGTCTGACTAGCATCATTTTGGTTGCTTTCAGTTCAGTTCAGTTCATTCGCTCAGTCGTGTCAGACTCTTTGCGACCCCATGAATCACAGCAAGCCAGGCCTCCCTGTCCATCACCAACTCCCGGAGTTCACTCAAACTCATGTCCATTGAGTTGGTGATGCCATCCAGCCATCTCATTCTCTGTCGTCCCCATCTCCTCCTGCCCCCAATCCTTCCCAGGATCAGAGTTTTCCAGTGAGTCAGCACGTCGCATGAGGTGGCCAAAGTATTGGAGTTTCAGCTTTAGCATCAGTCCTTCCAGTGAACACCCAGGACTGATCTCCTTTGGAATGGACTGGTTGCATCTCCTTGCACTCCAAGGGACTCCCAAGAGTCTTCTCCAGCACCACAGTTCAAAAGCATCACTTCTTCAGCAATCAGCTTTCTTCACAGTCCAACCCTCACATCCATACATGACCACTGGAAAAACCATAGCCTTGACTAGATGGACCTGGTATAGTTAATCTTCAGTTCTGGGATGGACTTATTCCCATTTCATTGCAGTCAGTTCTCAGAATTGCGGCAGCTCAAGTTCTGGGTACAGTCTTGTCATCATGTAGTTAACTTCTCCACCTGGTGTTTTGATATCTATAAGACAGCTCACAGGATATGGCTGAGAATATTATCTATAGCCTTTGAGAAACAACTAAAGGTCCTTGACTATGTTTAATGGCTACATTATTATTATTTAGTCCCCTTAGACTGTTTTCCTTTGCTCCAGCATTTCTCGCTTCTCTGATTAAATTTATTCTTTGATTAAATTTTTCCACAGGCAAAAGGCAAGCAGAAGGCATGTTAGGGGCTGCGGGTGTGGGCAAGGATTATAGAGTCTTGCTCCATTTTGGTACAAAATAACTAATACAGGAAACATTTTAAAGAATATGACTTCTCTGGGTTAAACAGGGCCTGAATTCTTATTCACACCATATATTTACTCAGAAAATAAGCTATTTGATTCAGTGTTAGAGTTCAATCCAAGTTCAGTTGAATGATGGAAGATAGTATCTCCCTTCGGCAGGTTTTCCTCAGTGTTTTCCTCAAATGTCTATTACAACTGTCGTAATTTATGACATCTTATGTTAGTGTTGTCCTGTGTTCTCCTCAAAGCTTCTTAATCCATCTTCATATGCAGGGCTTAGTATAAGGACTGGCACATAGGAGATCTGAAGGAAAAACAAGAAAATTTTATTTAATGAATGCTTTATTTGCCTACTTTGCTTCCTATCATATACTGTCAGTCAGTTTAGTCTCTCAATCCTGTTTCTTTGCGACCCCATGGACTGCAGCACACCAGTCTCCCTGTCCATCACCAACTCCCAGAGTTTACTCAAACTCGTGTCCATTGGGTCAGTGATGCCATCCAACTGTCTCATCCTCATCCGCTTCACCTCCCGCCTTCAATCTTTCTCAGCATCATGGTCTTTCCAAATGAGTCAGTTCACATCAGGTGGCCAAAGTATTGGAGTTTCAGCTTCAGCATAAGTCATTCCAATGAATATTCAGGACTAATTTCCTTTAGGATGGACTGATTGGATCTCCTTGAAGTCCAAGGGACTCTCAAGAGTCTCCTCCAATACTATAGTTCAAAACCATCAATTCTTTAGGGCTCAGCTTTCATTATATAACGTAAGGTACATTAAAATCTGGATTGGGAAACCCAACCAGAAATGGTAGGAATTTGATCAAATCAGTTGAACTCTACTTTTCATATTTTCATTTGCTTTTTCCAGAGTCACAGTTCAGTAAACCATTCCAGTAATTTCCAACTTGGCAGTTAGTTTGTAACCTTTTCTAAGAAATAGTGTATTTATTTGCTCTATTCATACGCATAGAGTAGATAGTGCTTCTCAGGAAACAATGATCTTGATATTGAGAGAATTTTACTTTCTCTATCATTTTCCAAAAGTAAAAAGAAAGATCTTTGTCTGCAATGATTTTTAATAGCATCCTTCATAGGAATTGAAACATTGGTCCAGGACTCTGAAATTTGTATGTATTCCTAAAATATTTTAAATCCACTCTATCTGCTAAATAGAGGAACCCCAAGAAGACAGACACATTCGAAGTTCACCTGAATCTTTGTAAGTTCACATTTTAGAGAATTCCCATCATTAGCACTTTATAATAATTTGTCTATCCCTATGTACAAGGTTCTATGGTAGACTCAAGTTGAAATCACTCTGAATTTCTAAGAATTACTTATATCTCTGAATTACTTCAAGCGCTTCTGGTGGGCAGCGAGGGTATTAGCTGACAACACAAGACTCACTGACACACTATATGATTCATGACCAAGGAAACTGTTTATTGAGTAAGTGCTTTTCAGTCCAGACCCAAAGACCAAAACTTGAGTGATAGAAGCTGGCTTGTATTATATTGTGGTGACGTAGACATGACTGACTATATGTAGCCGTTCTGATATTAAGAAAAATATAGACCCAGGAAGTATGCACAGATAGAAATAGTATTTCCCTGACCTTTTATTATTGAAAAGATGTAAACAATGGGCCCAAGATCTGAATTAAGTGAAATTGATTTCTTCTGCTAATGGTAAGGACTCTTCAGTTCAGTTCAGTCTCTCAGTCGTGTCCGACTCTTTGCGACCCCGTGAATCACAGCACGCCAGGCCTCCCTGTCCATCACCAACTCCCGGAGTTCACTCAAACCCATGTCCATAGAGACGGTAATGCCATACAGCCATCGTATTCTCTGTCGTCCCCTTCTCCTCCCACCCCCAATCCTTCCCAACATCAGAGTCTTTTCCAGTGAGTCAACTCTTCCCATGAGGTGGGCAAAGTATTGGAGCTTCAGCTTTAGCATCAGTCCTTCCAATGGACACCCAGGATTGATCTCCTTTAGAATGGACTGGTTGGATCTCCTTGCAGTCCAAGGGACTCTCAAGAGTCTTCTCCAATAAAGTAAAATAAAACTAAGTCAGCGAGTTTTTATTAAACACATGTGCTCTGTGGCAAGTCCCAAGATCATGCCAGTTTAAAAGCTCTGGCAAATCTGGGAGTAGATACGGCAGTTACGACTGTGTTGTTTCACTCTTCTGCAGGAAAATTCAGCATCAAAGGAACAATCCAGGACTTTCATCCCCTGGGAAATTTGAAACCTGTATGATTCGCAGCTCCTAAAACACATAAATTGCAACTCAGGGACCTTCAATACCTTAGATCAATTGAAGCAAAAGGTGGTACATTCCCTTTGTTAAAAACAGAAATAGAACAGAGTAGATTTTATCTTCTACCACTAGAGGGTAAAGACATTGACATATTCTTGATAATTCGTAGACAAAGTATAAAATTCACATTATATGAGGCTGACAAGGCACTTTCAAGCTTCCAAGCAAGATTTATTTTCCCTTCCAGTACATCAAAGACATTTTTCTTTAGTTCCAATCAAGTACACAGATAACATTATTCTCCAAACTGTCTATGTTGAGAAAGTCCAGCTGCTTGGACTTAAATTCCTGTCTTTAGGAGATACTGTGAAAATGACCAATATCTACAATCCCCCACCAAAAAAGAAAACATGATCTGGAGTGTGGCCTGTAAAAGTCCAGAGTGTTAATACTTTAGGCTTTGCACCAGTATGGTCATAATCACACAAGTCTTCCTTTGTAGAGAAAAGGCAACCATATACAATGTTTTAATAAATAAGCATACTTGTATTCTAATAAAACTGCATTTATTAAAACAGACAGCTGGCCAAATTTGCCTCAAAGCTGTTAGTTTTCCAACCCTTGATCCAGGTTTATCTATATTTTCACTCAAGGTAACATTTCTCATATTTATTTAGGGTCTCAATTTTATGTCCCAATATATATTGAAATAAATAAAAACATGTACCTTAAAGGGTTTCCCTCGTGGCTCAGACGATAAAGAATAAATAGTGAAAGGGAATAAATCCTTCATTTATCATCTTATATCATTTGTAATGAAGGTATTCTGATGAAGGATATCCTTAGACACCTAATGTTCACCCCTTTATGTTATTTTTCCCTACACTGATGCAACTTTTGTTCATTTTTCTATATTGTAGATCATTATTCCTTGCCTTATAGTAAGTACAATTTACATATTTTCTTATTATGTTTGCTGAAGACATTTTTAGAGGCACTTGAAATTTCCAGAGGTATATGCCCTCAATCTGCAGTGATTTTCCAGTTATTTCCATTATCACCACCTTTTATATCAGCTATCAGTGTCAGTGTGTGTCTTTCTAGTAATTCCTCTTCTTATTCCCATACTTGCTCCCACCACAGTCCAGTCTGCTCTCTAATGCAGAACTGAATTCTGATTGAAAGGCCTAGATAACCTAGCTTCTGTGACCGTATAAGTCACCACAGAACCTTTGACCCTTTGGAAAAGCACTGCATTTCCCTTCTGGGTACACAGACTTTACAGAAACTATTTTTCACAATACCCAAAAGCTTGGTTGCTTTTCTTGTCTGTTGGCCAGGTCCCAGAACATTGAGGTTACTGGAAGTCAGATTAAACATAAATGATGAATTGTCCTAGTGTACTAATGCCTCTTTATTTCACAACTTGCTTATTGGAAAAACTGATAGAAGATTTTTCTTTATTGATTTGGCTACTGAAACTTACTTTCACTAACTTGGATAGTTTAGCACAATGAACCTCAAACTTGGACCCTAATCAGTGGCCACAACCTTTATGGCATCAGGGACTGGTTTCATGGAAGACAATGGTTCCACAGACCAGGGGTGGGGGAAAGTTTTGCGATGATTCAAGTGCACTTTATTTCTAACTTAATGCCACTGCTCATCTGACAGGAGGTACCAGTCCATGGCCCAGAGACTGGGGACTCTTGATCTAGGGGACCATGTAAAAAATGCCAAGCCCTGGGTCTCAATCTTTAGAGTTTCTAATCATTTGGTTTTGGAGATAGAAAACAGACATTAGGCATTTTGGGTCTGTTTGGTTTCAAGATTCCCAGATTATTCTTATGTTAATCAGTGGCTAAAAACTGCTGTTTTCCCCTATCCAGTTTCTTTTAGGAGTCTGTGTAAAGAATAACGGGTGGTTTACCTTGATGCTCCTCTTTTTAATATGGACTTTCTGTTTAAACATTCTTAACTTTCTGTTCTTTGAAAAATGTCATGCTGGCTTATTTCCAAGTAGTTGCATTTCAAAATATATACTTTTTTTGGATGATCTCACCAAGTGGAACATGTAGTGAGGCTAGAGCCTTCAGTGTTAAGATGCTTTACTCTCTTTTTTACTATTGCATCGTAAGTAACTGCTTTCAATAACTGTGAAGCAAAGTGAATGTTACTATCTATCTCTTGTTCATAGCGCCAGAAGAATGGGCCACGATTCACTCCAGCCTGAAAGCACCTCCATCAAGGTCAGCCAGAGGGGGATACAGGGAGCACCCCTATGGTAGATACTGAGGGTTCTCCTCACCTGTGACCTCACCTCAGAGACAATTCATAACCTGTGGTCTCCACATAAACAACAACATGACAAGTAATAGTCCATTTTTTTGTTCCTTTTCTAGGGATAACTGACCATGGTTGCCCCCAGATATTTCTTGTATTTCCCCTACACAGTTGGCATGACAATGACACTACTATTATTTTACAAGACAGACTAAAAAAGATGTTGGCAAGCATCGTCTATAAACCATCATTCAGTAGAATGGTACTCTCTGGGTTGTTTTCATTGTTGTGTGTAATCTTTTTCTCTCTATATATATATTATTTTTTATTTTAATTTAACAAAGAGCATGAATCTCTTAACAGACTTTGAGTCTCAATCAATTAGAAAAACTTCGTTTAAATTTACTAAAAGACTGTAACACAATATTTGAACTAGCTATAATAAAGTTGTAGATAAGATGTTTTAACCTGTCTTTTAATATCTGTTAGTTAGATGAAGCTGTTTGATATTAAGTTCGTAAATTTAATTTTAAATGCTGTTTTAATGGGGTTGAAAACAAGAAGCTACTGTATGTATGTAGCTAACTGAATTTGTTAAGTGTTTTAACCTGTATTTGTTAAAAAAGAAAAAAAACACACACATAAAGTTCCATGTGTAAGCTTCTCTAAATAGGAAACCACAATTTGTCAAATATGTTTGCCATAATTTGTCAATAAAGCTGAAAGCTTTTGTAAAAACTAAATTTGGAATTACTTGTTTTCAAGTTTTAAATGCCTGCTTTATTTCTTCTTCAAGATATGCCTAAAATGTTTTCTATTTAAAAATTACAAAAATGAACCCAAGCCTGTTTTAAGATATTTGTGTAATACTTTAAAAGTGTACTAATAACTTATGGTTGTTAAATAATTTAAAAGTTAACAAACTAAACTGTTACATGAATCATGGTTAGTAGACACTAATGTATAACATGTTAATGGGAAAAAATGGATTTAGAATAATAAATGGATTTTAAACTATCCTCTAAGCTTTATCTTGCTAAACACAAATTCTGGTTGACTTGTTTGCATTAGCTTGTCTCTCGTGAGAAAGAGTAATGGAGTATAAAGAGGTAAGATTACCACTTACCACTGTCTAAATGCTTAGTTCTTCAACCTTTGAGTTTCCTGCACATTAAATACCCCATCCAACATGTAAGCATTGCGTAGATTCACTTTATTGTTTTCACTCAAAAGAATATGTGGTCTTCATTTGCGGAGTTTACAACAATTTGTTTTGACAAACAAATCATCAGTGTCACTGGCCACTTGTTGCTATTCAACCTCAAAAACTTTATTTGTAATTTTCAGTGCTAAATATCACCGCCCTTGAAGGCAGTTTAGAGGGCTGATATTTCTTTTGAGACTATCAGACTTGATGGCTGATGATTGTTAACGAAATATGTCCCAGGACTCAAAGGATGACTAAACGTTAAAACAGGTAACACTGATAGTAACTCTGTAATTTTGCTATGCAACAGTAATGTTAAATATTCTTAGTTATTAAGTTCCTGATAGTTAAAAAAGTAAACCTACAAAAACATAACAAATAGGTCTATAGGTTATTAAAACAACTAATTAACGTTAACTAGAGGCACCAAAATTATTTTACAATATATAACCCTCAAGGTAATAAACAGAACTAAAATTAACAATAATAGTAATGCAACTCTTGTTAACATCAAATGTAAGCTAAATTTTGATGGAACAAAGAAAATGAAAGACTCGACAGTAGGGATGGATGCCAAAAGTGTTAATCTCTTAAAAACGATTTTTTTTGTTTGTTTGTTTATGGTGGCTTTTGTCAATGTAATTGGTTTACTTTTTTGATGCTAACCAGCTTAGGCATATTGCTGTTCAGTTTTTGCAGCTGGAGTTGCATGCTGATAGTTTTATGAAGTGTGTGTCCATCATCAATTAAATGTCTAACATTTACCTTTCACAAAATGCTATTGAGTTGTATTTAATTGTACTCTATTTTTTTTTTTCACTATTTCAGGTAACCACAGCAAACAGCACATAGTTGAATAACAGGTGTGATTGGCTAAGAAGCACAGAGGTAAGTTAATTTTTATCCTGAGAAAGATAGATAATCTCCACCAACATGAAGCTGTGCAGCAAGCTAAAACACCAAATGTCACTTGTTGAAATACGAAAGGTTTACATTGTTGTCTAAGAATTGAGATATTTGTATCTTCTTTTAAATAAACTAATATAACTTTGTATTTACCAGCAAAGTTTTCTGAGCTTATTCAGAAGCTTGTCAAATGAAACATGAATTTGTAGTTCATCGACAGCCCTTTTGCTATGAACGTCTATAAATTACCTCTTCTTCACTGTACAAAGAAAAGTGTTAAAAATTTTTATCCTGCAGATATAAGAAAAGGAAATAACAATTGTTGACTGAGATAGAGGGGATGGGAAAGGAAGCCCCATAACCAACTTCATAAGATAATATTTATTCACATTGATATTTCAGTTCAATTCAGTCGCTCAGTCATGTCCGACAATTTGCGACCAATATATCGCAGCACGCCAGGCCTCCCTGTCCATTACCAACTCCCAGAGTTCACTCACTCATGTCCATCGAGTCGGAGATGCCATCAAGCCATCTCATTCTCTGTCGACCCCTTCTCCTCCTGCCCCAAATCCCTTCCAGCGTCAGAGTCTTTTCCAGTGAGTCAACTCGTCGCATGAGGTGGCCAAAGTATTGGAGCTTCAGCATTAGCATCAGTCCTTCCAATAAACACCCAGGATTGATCTCCTTTAGAATGGACTGGTTGGATCTCCTTGCAGTCCAAGGGACTCTCAAGAGTCTTCTCCAGCACCACAGTTCAAAAGCATCAGTTCTTCGGCGATCAGCTTTCTTCACAGTCCAACTCTTACATCCATACATGACCACAGGAAAAACCATAGCCTTGACTAGACGGACCTTGGTTGGCAAAGTAATGTCTCTGCTTTTTAATATACTATCTAGGTTGGTCATAAATTTCCTTCCAAGGAGCAAGCGGCTTTTAATTTCATGGCTGCAATCAGCATCCACAGGGGTTCTGGAGCCCCAAAACAATAAAGTCTGACACTTTTTCCACTGTTTCCCCATCTATTTCCCATGAAGTGATGGAACCAGATGCCATGATCTTTATTTTCTGAATGTTGAGCTTCAAGCCAACCTTTTCACTCTCCTCTTTCACTTTCATCAAGAGGCTTTTGAATTCCTCTTCGCTTTCTGCCATAAGGGTGGTGTCATCTTCATATCTGAGGTTATTGATATTTCTCTTGGCAATCTTGATTCCAGCTTCTGCTTCTTCTAGCCCAGTGTTCCTCATGATGTACTCTGCATATAAGATAAATAATCAGGTTGACAATATACAACCTTGACGTACTCCTTTTCCTATTTGGATCCAGTCTGTTGTTCCATGTCCTGTTCTAACTGTTGCTTCCTGACCTGCATACAGGTTTCTCAAGAGGCAGGTCAGGTGGTCTGGTATTCCCATCTCTTTCAGAATGTTGCACAGTATATTGTGATCCACACAGTCAAAGGCTTTGGCATAGTCAATGAAGCAGAAATAGATGTTTTTCTGGAACTCTCTTGCTTTCTCCATGATCCAGCGGATGTTGGCAATTTGATCTCTGGTGTCTCTGCCTTTTCTAAAACCTGCTTGAATATCTAGAAGTTCACGGTTCACATATTGCTGAAGCTGGCTTGGAGAATTTTGAGCATGACTTTACTCATGTGTGAGATGAGTGCAACTGTGTGATAGTTTGAGCATATTTTGGCTTTGCCTTTCTTTGGGACTGGAATGAAGACTGACCTTTTCTAGTCCTGTGGCCACTGCTGAGTTTTCCATATTTGCTGGCATATTGAGTGCAGCACTTTCACAGCATCATCTTTCAAGATTTGAAATAGCTCAACTGGAATTCCATCACCTCCACTATCTTTGTTCATAGTGATGCTTTCTAAGGCCCACTTGACTTCACATTCCAAGATGTCTGGCTCTAAGTGAGTGATCACGCCATCGTGATTATCTTGGTCGTGCTGATCTTTTCTGTACAGTTCTTCTGTATATTCTTGTAACCTCTTCTTAATATCTTCTGCTTCTGTTAGGTCCATACCATTTCTGTCCTTTATCGAGCCCATCTTTGCATGAAATGTTCCCTTGATGTCTCTAATTTTCTTGAAGAGATCTCTTGTTTTTCCTATTCTGTTGTTTTCCTCTATTTCTTTGCATTGATCGCTGAGGAAGGCCTTCTTATCTCTCCTTGCTATCCTTTGGAACGCTGCATTCAGATGCTTATATCTTTCCTTTTCTCCTATCTTTGCACTTCTCTTCTTTTCACAGCTATTTGTAAGGCCTCCTCAGACAGCCATTTTGCTTTTTTGTGTTTTTTTCCATGGGGATGGTCTTGGTCCCTGTCTCCTCTACAATGTCACGAACCTCCGTCTAGAGTTCATCAGGCACTCTATCAGATCTAGTCCCTTACATCTATTTCTCACTTCCACTGTATAATCATAAGGGATTTGATTTAGGTCATATCTGCATGGTCTAGTGGTTTTCCCTACTTTCTTCAATTTCAGTCTTAATTTGGCAATAAGGACTTCATCGTCTGTGCCACAGTCAGCTCCAGGTCTTGTTTTTGCTAACTGTATAGAGTTTCTCCATCTTTGGGTGCAAAGAATATAATCAATTTGATTTAAGTGTTGACCATCCTGTGATGTCCCTGTGTAGAGACTTCTCTTGTGTTGTTGCAAGAGGGTGTTTGCTATGACCATTGCTTTCTCTTTGCAAAACTCTATTAGCCTTTGCACTGCTTCATTTCGTGCTCCACGGCCAAATTTGCCTGTTACTCCAGGTGTTTCTTGACTTTCTACTTTTGCATTCCAGTCCCCTATAATGAAAAGGACATCTTTTTTGGGTGTTAGTTCTACAAGGTCTTGTATGTCTTCATAGAACCGCTCAACTTCGGCTTCTTCAGCGTTACTGGTTGGGGCATAGGCTTGGATTTCTGTAATATTGAATGGTTTGCCTTGGAAATGAACAGAAATCATTCTGTCATTTTTAAGATTGCATCCAAGTAGTGCATTTCTGACTCTTTTGTTGACCATTATGGCTACTCCATTTCTTCTAATGGATTCCTGTCCACAGTAGTAGATATAAATGGTCATCTGACTTAATTGATATTTAGTCAAATAAATAAACTTATCATCGTTTTCCTCATTATCCCATTAGATTTATCAGTAAACTCCTTGTGTCTTATCTGTTGCTGTATTTGATTCAGCAAATATTTACTACGTACATACACAAAGAGAAGAAATCTTTAGTCAATAAGCCTCAGACTGAAAACAAGACACTGGCAGTTATGAGATCCACAGACAGACGGGAATTGACATGATCTTGCTAGGATGCTTGAAACCGGGATAAAACCCAAGTTTTCTCCCACTGGGTCTGATCCTCTAATCACTGCACAAACATTCCTGATACATTGTAGCCTTAAACTAATGCCATAGTCAAGGGATGAGAGAGCTGGAAGATTCCTCATGACTGGACGGAGACGGAGCCAAGAGACTGAGACCCATGGACTAATAGGGGTAGCTTATGCAGAGAGGAGGAGGGGAGGCCTGCCTGGGGAGGGAACGGGCTGAAGCAGATCTTGGAGTCCAAACAACTCAGGAAGTGCCTAGAGGAGCAGGTCAATGGGTCATGAAGGTCCAATTCATAAAGGCACAGAGTAAAAGCAAAGCCTGCAAAGGTGGGGTTGAGTCAAGTCACAGTGGTCCCTGAGTGCTGTACTAAACTGTATAGATTTTATGGGAAAAATAAGAGAAAGCCACTGTAGGTTTGAATCAGAAGAAATATTCCCAAGAAAATAAGGCAAAACTTACATTGAGTTTTATAGTTAAGAACTGCCTTTACATCTGAGCGAGTTTTTCTAAGATCCAGACTGTTAAAATAATTGTTTAATACCTTATATTTCCCAGTGGCTCAGCAATAAATAATCCACCTTGGAATGCAGGAGACCCCAGTTTGATTCCTAGGTTGGGAAAACCCCCTGGAGAAGAGATAGGCTACCCACTCCAGTATTCACTGGTTTCTCTGGTGGCTCAGATGATAAAGAATCTGCCTGCAACGTGGGAGACCTGGGCTTAATCTCTGGGTTGGGAAGATCCCCTGGAGGAGGGGCATTGCAAACCACTCCAGTATTCTTGCCTGGAGAATCCCCAAGGACAGAGGAGCCTGGCAGGCTACAGTCCATGGAGTCATAGTCAGACATGACTGAGTGACTAAGCACATAAGATAAATAAATAATGAGAACCTACTGTTTAGCTTAGGGAACCCTACTGAGTACTCTATGGTGACCTAAACGGGAAAGAAATCCAAGAAAAGAGAAGATATATGTATACGTATGCTGCTGCTGCTGCTAACTCGCTTCAGTCGTGTCCGACTCTGTGTGACCCCATAGACGGCAGCCCACCAGGCTCCCCGTCCCTGGGATTCTCCAGGCTAGAATACTGGAGTGGGTTGCCATTTCCTTCTCCAATGGATGAAAGTGAGACGTGAAAGTGCAGTCGCTCAGTCGTGTCTGACTCTCTGTGACCCCATGAATCACAGCACGCCAGCCCTCCCTGTTCATCACCAACTCCCGGAGTTCACCCACACTCATGTCCATCGCGTCAGTGATGCCATACAGCCATCTCATTCTCTGTCATCCCCGTCTCCTCATACCCCCAATCCCTACTGGCATCAGACTCTTTTCCAGTGAGTCAACTTGTCGTATGAGGTGGCCAAAATATTGGAGCTTCAGCTTTAGCATAAGTCCTTCCAATGAACACCCAGGATTGATCTCCTTTAGAATGGACTGGTTGGATCTCCTTGCAGTCCAAGGGACTCTCAAGAGTCTTCTCCAGCACCACAATTCAAAAGCATCAATTCTTCAGCGATCAGCTTTCTTCACAGTCCAACTCTCACATCCATACATGACCACGGGAAAAACCATAGCCTTGACTAGACAGACCTTGGTTGGCAAAGTAATGTCTCTGCTTTTTAATATGTTATCTAGGTTGGTCATAACTTTCCTTCCAAGGAGTAAGTGTCTTTTAATTTCATGGCTGCAATCAGCATGAATTCATTTTGCTGTACCTTAGAAACGAACACAACATTGTAAAGCAACTATAATAAGTATTAGTCTCTCAGTCATATCTGAGTCTTCAGGCTCCTCTGTTCATGGAATTCTCCAGGCAAGAATACAGGAGTGGGTAGCCATTCCCTTCTCCAGGGGATCTTCCTGACACAGGGATCAAATTCAGATCTCCTACATTGCAGGCAAGTTCTTTACAATCTGAGCCACGAGGGAAGCCCAAAGTAGCTATACTTCAATAAAATTAACTTTAAAAAACGTTAAAAAAATTACTCTTTTTATAAACCAAGGGGAGAGGAAACTTTAATCCCGGTATCCTGCATATTCTTCTTCTCTGATCCTTTTAAAACAGTAGGCTTTATTTTGTAAAGCCAGACAGAGAAATCGGTTGCAATTTGTTACTATTTGGATATATTAATAATATTTTTTTGTCTCTACTGTAATTATTTTATGTTGCTGTTATTGTCGTTTTATACCCCGTGATTCTCTAACCATTCAGACTTGATCTTCTAATGCATTAACTCAGGGCAGGACTATCACAGCAGAAACGCCAGTGTTGAACAAGGGAATATATTCTTGGCTGTTTAAATTAAGAGTTTTTAAAGTTAAAAAACAATGATTTGTAAGAAAGGAGATTTTGAGTTTCAAAACCTGTGTTTTGAGTAGGTTCAGAATAAGACATAAGAGAGTATATTTGAAAGACTCCTATCAAAAAATAAAGAACAAATTAATTAATTAATAAAGACTCCTATTCACCTCCATATGTCTATAATACAAACATTGTTCAGACTGAGAAGAAAGCTCAAGAGATAGCGATATCTAAGATACTAGTATAAAGACATCAGTGTGGTCTTGAATCTGAGTCTGTACACTAAATCAATTATTCAATAAAAGCCTTACACTTAGATAGGCTTAGAACACAAAGGAATTATTTGTTTAAAGTAGAGCCTAGAGAGGATTCACTGAGTTCAGCTTCACTGAATTTCCCCATCTCAGTGTATTTTAGGTGCAATCATCTAGGAAAACGTTTGTATAGAATGTTTTTACATGCTGGCAGGCATGGAGCAAATGTGGCAGAGAGCCACTCACAGACACCTCTGCAGGAAGGCAGGGAAGGAAGTCGCAGCATTAGCTTTGACCAGCACTGACCAGGATGTATAAATATAATGATGTAATAATTTCAGTCACTTATCACATAACTTTCCCAACTCATAAAATAAGCAGAAATGAACACAGTATGTTTCTCTGGCAACAGAGAATGAGAATTTCCCTACGTCAGTGGTCTCTCAGCAGAAACTTTTGATAGAATGAAAACCATACATTGTGACCCTGACTAGTGGACATCTGCCCAGTTGGAGGGAGCTTTCTTATCTTGTCGGTGATACTTGTTCCATTGGATCCCTTCATGAAATCATGTCCCCTCTCACTAACTTCAAAGTGTTGTCTTCCAAAGATGGCAGAAACAGGGACTATGCCAGTTCAGGAGCCAGTGTCTGTATAGGTATTCTCATGTCTGACATTTGTCTGTGTAAATTACATGGCATATCAAGCTCTCTGAATTACAGTTTACATTATTCATGTACATACTCCACACAGTCTTTCAGATAATGCTATAGCTCTTGGTACACTAATGATCCTGTGACAGCAGGGAACTCAGCAAAGCACCAAAGGTAGCTAGTTTGTGTACTAAACACTAATAAGTAAGAAAGTCTTTATACCTACTCATGTATGTCCAACAAAAAGTTTTAGGGCATTTCAGTATGATTAAATCAGAATCATTTTTATGTCAATTACAAGACAAGATAGTACTTTTAGGCCTTATTTTTAATATTTAGATAATTTTCACTTTCAGTATATTAAAGGAACTAAGGCCATTTAGCTTAATAACAACTAAAACACTAACAGTTTTTAAATACATTTGGCATAGTACGACATGGTAAAGATTTTCATGAATTCCTTTAAAGGAAATTGCTTTCCAAACTATATTATTAAAATATTACTCTTGTTCATTTTGTTTTCCACTTTAAAATATAGAGGCTTGTATTTTGAAATCATAAATGTCCCTTAAAAATGTAACCCTTTATTTATATAGCATTTTCTCTCTTATCTCCATCTGTGCGTCTCTTAGCTAAAATAATACAGAAATTTGTCTACTTTGGGAGGCTTTAAAAGGGATAGAAAGCAGTGATCAGTAATCTCCCAAGTTGATTGAATATCAAGTATCAGTTTTACTATCAAGAAATTGTTAACTGCAGGTTCCATTGAGAAGCTTAATTTTTGTTGCAGAAAAGTTATGGCGTGAATGATTGCAAATAGTCAATTGAACGGTAATTAACAAAACTGATCACATTATTTACATTCTGTATGAGGCCAAGGAATAACAGCAGTAATAATAATGAGGCCATCAGTTTTCTGAGTGTACATGCCAGGCAAGGTACTAGGATTTTCACATAAGGACATACATGGAACCCCTATAATCCTTGCAAAGGAAGAACAGGTAATTCCATTTTATAGAAGAGAAAGTCAAAGTTCAGAGACTTAGCTAATATCACAGTACGAACATACAGGAAAAACAGTATTTAAAACAAAATTTTCTAGCACATACATTTCCCTAAATGCTGTCATGAGTCCCAACTTTTAATGAATTTGATTCAAAGTGAAACTAAAATCTCAGATAACCATAAAATAATTTTTATTTGTAACAGCTTACTAAAAAGCTGTGATAAAATATTTTAGCTTGCCTTGCATCTATTTTGATCTTTCCTCAATTTTGTCATTCTGTCAACAGTTCCACCATAGAAAATGGAGGCAAATGCTCCAGTCTTTTGTAGAACAAATAGATTCATAACAAATAAACTCATATAAATAAGCATGAAAGAAATTTCAGGCTTTTATTCTTCAATCTATAAGTCAGAACCCTGCTTTAAAGTATGAGAGTCCTTTCAAATTAGAAATACTTTGTATAAACCATGCAATCATGTGTTAAGAAACAAAGTGAAGTTATTACTAAATTTAAAATATTTTAAACAAAGCATTTTCTGTTTCCAATAGCATATTGTAGCATGTGCCTGGACATTCTAATTTGCTATTAAAATATCTGAGTTGAAAGTAAGATATTTTTCTTATTGATTGGCAGGTATCAGTCTTCAATATTCTGTATGCTGCCTTTACCAAAAACAAGTACAGAAAGAGCCATATGAAAAATTGGTAAAAAACTACTGAATGATTATTTTGTTCAAGCTTCTGTTTCATCATGTTTTATATGTCACAGTGGGATATAGAGAATGATCTATTTCCAAGAGGAATTTGGAGATTCTTGGAGCCTTTTCCTAGAACCTCACTGGAAGGAAATGTCACCACTGGATACAGGTTTCTTGTCCCTTTAATGCCTCTCAGGATGACTTCCACCAACAGGAATATGTCCCCTCCCTCCTGTTTGTCTCTGTCTGCCCTCACAAAAGTGCACTGCATTTCCTGCATTCTGAGCTCACAGTCTGCCTTTTTTGAAATCAGGACATTTTTCAACCTTTCTGATGCCATCTCACCCCTCCGTTCTCAAGGTCGCTGTTGCTTTCCCAATGGCACATGGGATGTGAGAAGAAAAAGAGAAAGGGAATTAGTCAATGTCTCTAGGGAAGGGAGTGGTGCCCAATCTATACAACAGGGCCTCCCACACATTAAGAAATGTTCGTTGTATTAATTATGAAACCAATACACACCCATTGTAAGTTAAAAACTATGAAATATATTCACTTAAAACAGAAAAAGAACAACTGGTCACATTTATTTATAACCTGTGTGTGTGCTCAGTTTCCCCATCACATCCAGCTCTTTGTGGCTGCATGTTCTGTAGCCCACCAGGCTCTTCTGTCCACAGAATTTTCCAGGCAAAAATACTGGAGCGGTTTGTCGTTTCCTACCCCAAGGGATCTCAGCCCAAGGGTGGAAACTACCTCTTTTGTTTCTCTTGCATTGGCAGGTGGATTCTTTATCACTAGCACCACCTAGGGAGTCATAAGTGAAAAGCCGCTCAGTAGTGTCCAACTCTTTGTGACCCCATGAACTATACAATCCATGGACTTCTCCAGGCCAGAATACTGGAGTGGGTTACCTTCCCCAGGGGAACTTCCCAACAGAGGGATTGAACCTAGATCTCCCACATTGCAGGCAGACCAGCTGAGCCACCAGAGAAGTCCTACTGGTCACAAAATCTTGGTTTCTTACCTGTAATATAGAAGGTGATGAAACAGGTATGAAAATGTGTCCAATTAGTCTAAGTTCTCAATTTCAAAATAGAAACCTTAAACTTAGAAATAAATAAACCTCATAATGGAGTTCACTAAGATCACTGCACAGCGTCTGTGACTGGAAGGGAGCCTGTTTTAAATGTCCTTGAGCAGGGAAGATTTTATTTAAATGTTACATAAAAATAATCCATTCTAAGGGAGATCGATCCTGGGTGTTCATTGGAGGGACTGATGCTGAAGCTGAAACTGCAATACTCTGGCCACCTCATGTGACGAGTTGATTCACTGGAAAAGACTCTGATGCTGGGAAAGGTTGGGGGCGGGAGGAGAAGGGGACGACGAGAATGAGATGGCTGGAAGGCATCACCGACTCTGTGGACATGAGTTTGAGTGAGCTCCGGGAGTTAGTGATGGACAGGGAGGCCTGGCGTGCTGTGATTCATGGGGTCACGGAGAGTCGGACATGACTGAGCGACTGAACTGAACTGAACTGAGAGATAATCTTCATGATAAACTTAATGCTGAATTTTTAAGCTGTTTCTTTCCATTTTCTTATTGGAGACTTAAGCATGTAAATGTATTTATTGACCAATACATATTTATTTAGAACGAACATTAGATGTGCTGCCTTCTTATAAGGCAATACATTTTAAAAATAAGTAATTCATCAGATAAACTTCTTTGGAACCGTTTAATTACTGGTAACCTCAAAGTACAAATTTGTTTAACTTCTTAAAGACCTTTCTTCATTTCTTGTGAGTAAATTATTCAGGAACAACTAATGGTTGTCTTACAAAATGGCAGAATTGTCAGTGAATTAGTAACTTGGGGGGAGAGGGTGTCTTTTTTTAATACTGTCTCCTTTTCATTACAAATTAATCCAACCAGTCCATTCTAAAGGAGATCAATCCTGGGTGTTTATTGGAAAGTCTGATGCTAAAACTGAAACTCCAATACTTTGGCCACCTCATGCGACGAGTTGACTCACTGGAAAAGACTCTGAAGCTGGGAAAGGTTGGGGACAGGAGAAGAAGGGGACGACAGAGAATGTGATGGCTGGATGGCATCACCGACTCTGTGGACATGAGTTTGAGTGAACTCCGGGAATTGGTGATGGACAGGGAGGCCTGGCGTGCTGTGATTCATGGGGTCACGGAGAGTCGGACACGACTGAGCGACTGAACTGAACTGAACAAAATCCACAGTCAGGGTTAAAAATTATATTGTATAAAGTAAGATGTATAATGTAAAAATCAAAAGTCTATAATCCTATTCCTCAGAGACAACTCTGTTAATAGATTGCGTTATATTCCTTCTGATTTTCTTCATCTTGTTTCTCTTCCCTCCTTCCTCCATTCCTCAATTGCTTGTTACTTACTTATTCATTTGCAGTGAAATTCTACTTTATCCATAAGTGCAATTTTGACTTTCAGCAGTGAGATGAATTTTGTTCTTTTGTGGAAAAGTGATCTGTTCCCTTAATGTTTGTTTTTGTGGAGGATTAAAGTTGTATTGTGAAACTATGAACTTTAACACAAAGTGCATGCTCTAGAGTGTAAACAAACTTGCTTTCACTTTTTGAGTTTCAGTTCTTATAGGTAAAATTGGGTAAAAAATTAATAGTGTATGCTCATATAACTGTGACATATATAAAGTAAAATCATACATGTATCTCCCTCCCAAATTTAGTTATTCTTTCCTAAGATATTTTTCCTTGACTAAAGACTTTAAATTTAAAATATCTTCATAGTTTTTATCAAATGCATGAATAGAAGCTAGTTTATTCCATAAAAATATTCTATTACCCCAATCAATTTATAGCTTAGACATTTAAAAAATATTCTTTACTGAAATCAGGTAATGTAGGCTTTAGAACACAATTGCAAAAATGATTATCATTACAGCATTGAGGAAGCATATATTGGGTATAATGGGTATATTATATTGGGCATAACATATATAACATGTATTATATGTTTACACAGAAGAATCTTATAAAATTGTTGCATATATTTTGCTCACAATGAAATAGGCTTAAAACAAAGATAAAACTAGCTATCAGTTGTATAACTATTTCAGTAGTAGTAATAATAATGTAAATAAAGGGGTATTTACAATAATGGGATGAGCACACAAACATTGTATTGGGTATTTTTAGGAATTATTTTATATGTTTTCTCAACAGTCCCATGATATCAGTTCTGGGGCATTCTCATTTTCTAAATGAGGGCACTGAGCCTGAGAAGAGAAGTAATCTGACCAAGATCATAACTGGCCAGTGGGTTGGACTCTAAACCCAGAGGTTTAATCCTCAGTTTTTATGCTTTACTGTGCTCTATGATTTTGATCACAGATTCTGTGGTAAACTAAATTTTAGAGGAAACCAAAATGCAGATGTGTAATTCATTCTTCAAGCTAGTAAAAAAATTAGAATAAATTATTTTACTATGAATAGTGCCAAGATCAGTACTAACTTTGAAGTCTGATGATAACTTTCTAAATACCTCTATCTGCATAGCCAAAGTGCTCAGAATATCTCTTTTTCCTGAATTATCTAGAAAGTAAGTCTTGCATGATAACTTGATGCAGGTTGTGCCCGACTATATTTATTTTCACAGCTTACCATGGATTAAATGGAAGTTATCTCTGTCTAAGTATAGAATGTAGATTTCATGGAGCTTGAAATAAACCATCAATGAAAAATAAAAATAAACTGGACAAATATATGTGTAGAAAAATAGTCATGGTCACTTACTTGTAACAGTATGCTCTATTGATTTGTCTCAATCTGTGTGATTATTAAAAAAAAAAAGTTTTCCTTTATTGTCTCTTATCCTATATAGATGATATATACCACTTAAATGTATAATGTATTTATACTTTATAATATTTGAAAGGATGACGAAATGAACATGAGAATAAGGGAAAAATCAGTTTAGAAGGTAACATAGCTGAAAGGTTGGGAAAGGCCTATTAGAAGCGCTAGAACAGGTAGTAACACAAAAAATGTAAAATAACCCACCCCTTACAGCCTTAAAAGACTGAAGTGTCCTAACATCTGAAAATTCTTCTTAAGTCACAATCAGGCAGTTTATCACAAAAAGCAGTGACTTTAGAAGTTAAAAACCTGCCTCGTCTCTAGAGCAAATACAGAACATGTCACTGTTGCATCAGTCTGTTTGTCTCAGAACAGTCACCCTCGTGATCCACTGCATTTTCCCTTCTCTTCCACCAGAAGAGTTGTTTTTTTTTGTTTTATTTATTTATTTTTAATTTATTTATTTTAATTGGAGGCTAATTACTTTACATTATTGTATTGGTTTTGCCATACATTTACATGAATCTTTCCCGAGTGTACATGTGTTCCCCATCTTGAACACCCCTCCCTCAATTTCTATGCGTCCAATGTTGTTTATCAAGAACAAAAATTTGCACCAATTTGAACTTTTAGAAAATTACAAATTATATAGAACTTCAGAACTGTTCAGATATATTTTTAAAATTAGGAGTACTAAATGTATAAATCAAGTGTACACCAAAATAATTTGATCACATTGCTCTACAAGTACATTGAGGTTTGAGAATTACTGTCCTTCAACCTATATTTTAAGAAACATATAGTTTTGTACTATGTAGCTACTATGAGTAAACAAAAATAATAGACCCTATTGGAAGCATTAACTGTACATTTTCTCAATAACAATTGTTTCCTCTAGTAAGATTATTATGGGGATATCTAAATAGGGCATCATAAAGGTTAATTCACTAATAAGTAAAACTTGATCATGAGTTTGATTGTTCAGAAGTAAGAGAAGACCATTAATTAATTCTTTCAGGATTTAAGCCCAAGGTATTTTTCTATTTTTAGTAACACTCAAATGACTTACCAAATCTACATAGATTTCCATCTCTGAATACACCAGTTGATTATGTCATTCAAGGAAACAATTTTACTTGAAAATAAGTATAGAAATAAGAGCCTGTTACTAAATTTAAAAGGTTCTAAAGAAAGTGGCAGTTTCTTATGACAGTTTACAACTAAAAGGTATTTTGCTGTTCTTCAGTCACTAAGGCACGTCTGACTCTTTGTGATCTCATGGATTGCAGCAAGACAGGCTTACTTGTCCTTCACTGTCTCCCAGAGTTTGATCTAATTCAGTCGGTAATGTTATCTAACCATCTCATCCTCTGCCAACCCTTTTCTCCTTTTGCCTTCAATCATTTCCAACATCAGGCTCTTCGCACCAGGTGGCAAAAGTTTTGGAGCTTCAGGTTCAGCATCAGTCAATCCAATGGGGGGTTGGGGGGACATATTGAGTGAAGGATGAATAGTCCACTGGGCTAAGTACATTGCAAAGAAAAATGTCATCGAGTGCAGCATCCTGGTTTGAAGATGTTCAAGAAATATTTTGGGAAAGAAGTCAGGCTTTACCTTTCTATAAAAACAACAACAACAAAATTGGAGCCCTCTAAAGAAAAGGCTTAACATTTTAATCTTTGGATCAATCTACTGTATTCATTCAAATTGATGAAAGGCATTTATCAAATACAACTAAATGAATAATTATCAAATTGCCTCCATCTTTTTCTAATCATATTTCTTATGTACTATTTAGAATATATGGAAATTAAATTGATTTATTTGTAAAATATTAATACCGTGTATGACATTATGTGTACATATATATCTATTTATATGCAGTTATACTTTTAAAAATTTTAAGGTAATATTAATTATCACAACAGCTCTATGATAAAAATGGCAAATTTTCCTATCCTTATTTTAAAGATGAGGAGATAATACTTCAAAGGGTTAAAAGGTTTGTGCAAAACCATATGACTTGATCTGCAACATTTATCTCTTCAAAATAACTAACAATTTTTTTTTTTTTTTTTTGGTAAGTGATAGTACCCACTCCAGTGTTCTTGCCCAGAGAATCCCAGGGACAGGGGAGCCTGGTGGTCTGCATTCTATGGGGTCATGCAGACGGTCGGACAGACGGTCGTGCAGACGGTCGGACATGACTGAAGCTGCTTCGCAGCAGCAGTGTCCAGTGATGGAAGAGATCAAGTTGTATGAGAGGACACTGCTCATGTGAAGTAATTATTAACATATTTTAATAAATTCCTACTTAATCAAAGAGGAGGGCATGGCAATCCATTTCAGTATTCTTACCTGGAGAATCCCCATGGACAGAGGAGCCTGGAGGGCTGCAGTCCATGGGTTCACAGAGTCGGACACGACTGAGCAACTAAGCACACTTAATCAAACATTTTGAGATAGAAGTATTGGACTTCTCAGGTGGCTCAGTGGTAATCAATCCACCTCTCAATGCAAGAGATGTGGGTTTGATTCTTGGTCCGGGAAGATCCCCTGGAGAAGGAAATGATCATCAATTCCAGTATTCTTGCCTGAGAAATCCCATTGACAGAGTAGCCTAGAGGGCTACAGTTCATGGGGTCACGAGAGTTGGACACGACTTAGCGACTAAACAACAACATTTATATATATAAATATTTACTCAGAACTTTAATAATTAACATTTATATGACTTCTCCTTAAATTATGCCGTAGTATTGAATACTTAAAAAAACAGAGTTTGGTTTCTAATACAATGAAATTGTTCAAAATTAAAGCCTAATGAATATGAAGATGTACAGTGAATTTGTAATATTGAAATTAACTAATGACTTTTCTGATTTTAACTGGAAGAAGATGGAATTGAAATTAAGAAAAATCAATGGAAACCTCATTTTTATTTATAATAGATCAAGATTTTGACTCCATTTCTTTAGCATCTGTGATTATAAGAATTTCAATAGAAAAAATGTGTAATTATTGTACCACTAGATAAGTATTAGCACAACTGTGGCCATCATTGTTTTACATTATTCTATCTTATTTTTAATGGAATTTATGAGTATTGGATAATTGAGATTTTTAAATGCCTGTGAGTTTCAAAATCTAATTTTGTCTTGGTCTACAAAGATCAAAAAAAGTCACAGCAAATTCCTAATTTGAAACCAAACACCTGTTTTGAGGAAAAGATTCCAGAACATTTGAGTTTAAATTAAACATTTAATCAGTTAAATTGATCTTGATTTAATTTTAAGCAATTTCATTTAACTGTGCAGAGTTGGGTTTCTTCCTAAGAGCGTACACATCTGGAAAGATTCTGCTATTTGGTCCAATTTATCTCCATCCACTTTATTATAAAAGTGTATAGAAAGGATCCAGAAATATCTATTTGTCACAGGTCCACTGTTGAAATATATTAGCTGCTTTTCCTATCTGCTAATGATAGCTTATAATGAAGTGTTGGATTCGTGATCTCTGAAGAAGATTTAGCTGTGGGGCCAGGGACCAGGCTTGAGCACTCAAGAGCTTTTGTGTAGCAGACTTTTATTAACATGAAAAAGGGACAGAGAAAGCTTCTGACATGGTTATCAGAAGGGCATGGAGAGTGCCCCCCTTTGCTAGTTTAGCAAGCTGTTTTATGTCTGTTAGAAAGCTATTAATTGGATAAGAAGACCCCTCAAAGATGACGAAGTTTCATCTGTCTCCTCTCCCACAACACACATGTTTGAGAGAGGATGGTATGAGGTGTGTCATCCTCCAGCCATAAAACAATTGATATGAAAACTGGTTTGTTGAGCTAGTATCAGCCAAAAGTTAGTCCTAGGTGGAACCATTTTGAAGAAAGGCAAATTCCAAAGTAAATAAATAGTTTCATTAACATAGCTTAAGAAAAACATTTCCATAAGAAAAACGCATTGGTTAGCTCAAGGTTTGAGAAAAGTTAATTTCAGGTGGAACCAGGTGTCATCATGGCAACACAGAATTCTAAGAGAAAAGAATCTGACACGTGTAGCTTTTTTCCTCCTGCCACTTAAAGGGAGATAAAACATATCTGACACTTGCAGCCTGTTTCCTCCATTTGGAGAACCCTGGCCTTCCTGCCTGTTACACGATCACTAATATTACTGAGGGTCTTAGGTTTACTCAGTTTCACGTTAAACCTCATTTCTGAATTTGATATGAATTCCTGAATTCTTGCTTCTGTGGTCAGATAGTTGGCGTCTGTTATACACTTCAGGTTGTAGTGTGCTCAGAACCTTGTAGATTTCTGATGCACTATTGAGATCAGGAAATGTATTTTTTATTAAGTATAAATAGCTACTTAAAATATTAGGGCATATTATATAAATAAGATATGTCACAAAAGTTGTAAATAGTGAAAAAAACACATGTGTTTGTGATAAAATGATCCTTGCTGCCTCCCTCCCCAAATTTAAAGGAAAGAAATGTCTAGAAATGCAGAATAAATGAGAGATGACTTTATGTCTGCGATGTTTACACAAAAGTAGTAAAGTTTCAATATGCTGCCACTTTTCTAGAACATGTATTTATTTATAAAGATAGATTATTTGACAGTAAATGAAGTCACTCAGTCGTGTCTGACTCTTTGCTACCCCATGGACTGTAGCCTACCAGGCTCCTCAGACCATGGAATTTTCCAGGCAAGAGTACTGGAGTGGGTTGCCATTTCCTTCTCCAGGGGATCTTCCCAATCCAGAGACTGAACCTGGGTCTCCTGCACTGAAGGCAGATGCTTTACCCTCTGAGCCACCAGGGAAGTCCCCATTTTGGTAAATATAAATTGGGCATTATTTCATTCCCTGTTTTGGCTAAACGTGCTTTTAGTATGCTAAAATATAAATATTTTATTTGTTTTCTAATTAAACTTCATTATTACTACAGTAGAAATGTACATTATCTCTCAAAAAAACCATGATTTTTAGCATTAATACAATGCTGTGTTCAGTCAATTTTATAGAAATTTTATAGAAGTGATATCTACCTCAATTCTCAAATGATTTGTATTTATAGGTAATATTTATATTGTTAACAAGATGACAGACAACACAAAAATATAACTAAATTATCAGACTGTTCCCAAATATAGTAGTCGTTTTGTTTATTTTTAATTGTCTTCAGTGTACAAATGAAACAAATACAAATGAAACAAATGAAACTCAGAAGCACCCTGTGGAAATTCTGAGCACAAAAACCCTGCTTTGTCCTCTTCTCTGGATTATAGGAAGCAGGTTTCATTGAGTCTCCATGACGTTCCTTGAGTTTCAACAGGGTTTAAACAGATGCTAACAAGGGAAGGACTATGCCAAAGCCTTTGACTGTGTGGATCACAGTGGAAAATTCTGAAAGAGATGGGAATAGCAGACTACCTGACCTGTTTCTTGAGAAACCTGTATGCAGGTCAGGAAGCAACAGTCAGAACTGGACATGGAACAACAGACTGGTTCCAAAAAGGAAAAGGTGTACGTCAAGGCTGTATATTGTAACCTTGCATATTTAACTTATATGCAGAGTACATCATGAGGAACGCTGGGCTGGAAGAAGCACAAGCTGGAATCAAGATGGCTGGGAGAAATATCAATAAACTCAGATATGCAGATGACACTACCCTTATGGCAGAAAGTGAAGAGGAACTCAAAAGCCTCTTGATGAAAGTGAAAGAGGAGAGTGAAAAGGTTGGCTTGAAGCTCAACATTCAGAAAACAAAGATCATGGCATCTGGTCCCATCACTTCATGGGAAATAGATGGAAAAACAGTGGAAAAAGGGTCAGACCTTATTTTTGGGGGGGGGGCTCCAAAATCACTGCAGATGCTGATTGCAGCCATGAAATTAGAAGACGCTTACTCCTTGGAAGGAAAGTTATGACCAACCTAGATAGTATATTAAAAAGCAGAGACATTACTTTGCCAACCAAGTTCTGTCTAGTCAAGGCTATGGTTTTTCCCGTGGTCATGTATGGATGTGAGAGTTGGACTGTGAAGAAGGCTGATCGCCGAAGAATGGATGCTTTTGAACTGTGGTGTTGGAGAAGACTCTTGAGAGTCCCTTGGACTGCAAGGAGATCCAACCAGTCCATTCTAAAGGAGATAAATCCTGGGTGTTCATTGGAAGGACTGATGCTAAAGCTGAAACTGCAATACTTTGGCCACCTCATGCTACGAATTGACTCACTGGAAAAGACTCTGATGCTGGGAAAGGTTGGGGATAGGAGGAGAAGGGGACGACAGAGAATGAGATGGCTGGATGGCATCACCGACTTGATAGGCATGAGTTTGAGTGAACTCCAACTCAAGGAGTTGGTGATGGACAGGGAGGCCTGGCGTGCTGTGATTCATGGGGTCGCAAAGAGTCAGACATGACTGAGCGACTGAACTGAACTGAACAAGGGAAGGAAGGGATGCAGAGACAAGGGAGGAGCAGCTGAAAAACAGTGCAGCCTTGGGGCAAGGCCCTAGTCCTCCCTCAGGGGATACACTTAGCACTATCTTTGAGCTCTTTGGTAGGAGGAAAGCCCTCACCGAATGGAAGTTGTTAACTATTTGATGAAGCATTCTTCATTGTAGAGGTCACAGTTTCCTCATCTTTACCTGACACCAGATGATCACTAGACCAAAGGAATGCAGGCCCTGCACAGTACCCTGACCATCATCCTCAACCTTACCCCTTGACTATAAAGCTCCTAGGAAACCCCCTCGGTTTGACACACAGTTTTGAAAGACTATGGTAGCCCCCTTTGCTTGGCAAAGAAATAAAGTTATTCTTTTCTACTTCACCCAGAACTCTATCTCTGAGTTTTAATTTGGTGTCATGGTACAGAGGTCAGTTTCAGCTTCAAATTTTTGTACCAACATGGGGCTGACTTGGGGATGGCCCAAGAAAATTCCCCTGGTTTGATCAGATGCTCAAAGGTTTTCTCCATGCCAGCGTCTTTCAAGAGAGTGGGGCTGGGGGCGGGTAGGAGAATTCCTTTAGAGGCTAGATCACTTGGGACCTTGCCTGTAAAGGCCAAGTCCCAGTCAGACCTTTGCCTTGAGGACACTCACTGTTCCTCCTGCCTTACTCAGCCTAAACTTTCTACTCAAGGAATTATTGTGGGGAAGGGGAAGGATGGTGTCTAATGTCATGACACCTCTGCCAGAACCTGTGTAAGTCCCCTATTATGTACTCCAAGGCCCCTTTAACCTTGTACCTCTGAGGAACTTTTGTTTCCATTATGGGAATATTCAGTTCCCATCTGGGGATTTTCTGTTTTGGAAATCCCATCTGTAAGGTGCTGCTAGGAAAAAGCAACCAATTGCAATATTCTTGGCTAGAAAATTCCAACCCACTCAAATATTCTAAACAGAGGAGCCTGGTGGGCTATAGGCCAAGGGGTTGTAAAGAGGAGAACACAACTAAGTACACACACACACACCTACAAGGCGCTGCTTGGACTAAGGTCATGGGTTTAGTTGGACTTGGAAGTGGCCACTCTGGGCTTTATACTGTCTTTTTCTAGCATAAGTGTTCTGTCTGCTGGAGAGAGTTTTGGTTTTTGTCAGTTTGCATGTGACTCTTTTTGATCAGATATGTTAAGTACTTCTTCAGTTATATCTGATAGCTCCCTCAGGAAGATTATGACAGACTGGTACACCTATAGCTATGAACCTATAAATATGGAACACTATGTGACAACAATACATTTTAGAGTCCAGAGAAACTTGACTGAGATGAAACAATGAGATCTCCATTTGTCTAGATTTATCTAAGTCTTCAGTTCAGTTCAGTTTAGTCGCTCAGTCGTGTCCGACACTTTGCGACCCCATGAATCACAGCACGCCAGGCCTCCCTGTCCATCACCAACTCCCGGAGTTCACTTAAATTCATGTCCATCGAGTTGGTGATGCCATCCAGCCATCTCATTCTCTGTCGTCCCCATCTCCTCCCACCCCCACTCCCACCTCCCAGCATCAGAGTCTTTTCCAGTGAGTCAAATCGTCGCATGAGGTGGCCAAAGTATTAGAGTTTCAAGTTTAGCATCAGTTCTTCCAATGGACACCCAGGATCGATCTCCGTTAGAATGGACCGCATGGATCTCCTTGCAGTCCAAGTGACTCTCAAGAGTCTTCTCCAGCACCACAGTTCAAAAGCATCAATTCTTCGGCAATCAACTTTCTTCACAGTCCAACTCTCACATCCATATATGACCACTGGATAAAGCATAGCCTTGACTAGATGGACTTTTGTTGGCAAAGTAATGTCTCTGCTTTTTAATATACTATCTAGGTTGGTCATAACTTTCCTTCCAAGGAGCAAGCGTCTTTTAATTTCATGGCTGCAATCAGCATCCGCAGGGATTTTGGAGTCCAAAAACACAAAGTCTGACACTGTTTCCCCATCTATTTCCCATGAAGTGATGGGACCAGATGCCATGATCTTTGTTTTCTGAATGTTGAGCTTCAAGCCAACCTTTTCACTCTCCTCTTTCACTTTCATCAAGAGGCTTTTGAGTTCCTCTTCACTTTCTGCCATAAGTGTGGTGTCATCTGCATATCTGAGATTATTGATATTTCTCCCAGCAATCTTGATTCCAGGTTGTTCTTCCAGCCCAGCGTTCCTCATGATGTACTCTGCATATAAGTTAAATAAGCAGGGTGACAATATGCAAGCTTGACGTACTCCTTTTCCTATTTGGAACGAGTCTGCTGTTCCATGTCCAGTTCTAACTGTAGCTTCCTGACCTGCATACAGGTTTCTCAAGAGGCAGGTCAGGTGGTCTAATATTCCCATCTCTTTCAGAATTTTCCACAGTCTATTGTGATCCACACAGTCAAAGGCTTTGGCATAGTCAATGAAGCAGAAATAGATATTTTTCTGGAACTCTCTTGCTTTCTCCATGTCATCTATGTCTTAGCATGTGTCTTTGAATAATACTGAGGTTAATTTGTAAATGAGCTCTATTTAATTGGCTTAAAAGTAAATGCTTACAAATTAGGTCTAATTATTTAGAAAACTTGCCAAGATGAGTTTCAGGACCACATAATGTAGGAAATATTCAGTATTGAATCCACATCTGCTATTAAATGTGGATTGTTAGTTTATTTTATCAATATATATTATAGCTAGGTTTACTGAAGTTTAATAATTTTATGTTACTTCTCCTGAGAATTAGTCAGCAGAAAAAAAAGAAATAAGTTGGTTTGATATAAATTAAATTAAAATGAAATAAAGACTTTGGGGTGAACTCTTAAGGGATAACAATTTTAATAACGTCTACTTAAGAATAATCTCCCCAGATATTTGGTAGTTTAAAATTCAATGTTGTGTTAAATTAAGTCAAATGTTGGAAGTTTATTTTAAAAGGTAAATCATTCCCAAATAAAATAAGATGAAACATTTAACTGCTGAATATGGGCTTCCTTTTTCAGAGAAGCTAAAGGTATTTAGGACTATTGATGAATATGTTTGGTGCCATCCTGAGATGTTCTTTATGAGAAAACTTTTCTCTATGAGAAATTATTGATATTTATGTTCAGTCTACAGAGTACTGATATAGAAGACAGTTCATGTTTACTTATGGAAAATAAGATGCGTTTTGTTTTGTTTTTCCAGTAAAAGAAGGTATGAGGAATGAAATTCCATTGCATTTAGAAAAAAGAAAGTGAGTCTGTCTTGGAGTTGTTTGGGTTTGGATGAACAATGGAAAACCTAGTATGGATGCAGAAAGTGATGGAGGTTTTGTGGAAAGTGGGTCTTGAAAAGAGTTTCATGTATGGTTGAGACTGGCCAAATTTAATTGAGTAAACAAATTTTAAAAATAAACTCATGCAAAACTTGAATTTGGCCTTTATCGGTTAAGAAGAAAAGTTTTCTTAAAATGTTTAGCTAATTCTGATAAGATTTTAAGTTTCTTTTCCTTTAAATAATCTGTATTTGCTTTTGAAATCTGTTCATGGATTTTAACAATTCTTCTGACTTCCAACTAATTTTGAGATGCTAAATTTGTGGCCCCAAGTCATCTCAAACAAAATTATTTAATTACTGTGTTAAATTACATAGAACTCCTGTAAGTCTAATATGTCCTGATAAAATGTTATCTGTCATAATTCTAGTTATTAAAAAAAAGTTATCACAACAATTAATAAAATTCTTCTGTCAATTACATTGACATCAATGGTTAATCATGATCTTTTAAGTCTTTTTGTGATTTGTAGACAATTATTGTTATACTCTGATAAATCTCAGATTATACGGGGGAACTGGGTAAGAAATTAAAGACTCCTAAAGGAAAATTTGATGGTTTCATTACAAGTTAACTAGAGGATTGGTTATTGAAAGAATTGATGAATATGATTATAATGTTTATAGGTTTTGTCTGAAATGTTACTGTTTTTGATTTTCTTTTTTTTTTTTGGGTATAGGGAAGTCCTTATCCTCATGTTGGTTATGATTTATAGCAATTTTTTAAGCTACATTTGTGGGTAAATTAAGGATTTTTTTTTCTTTTTTCTCCACCTGGTCCCTCTAGAAATTGGAGAATTTTGGGTTTTGAGAAGCTTAATCAGCTAAATGGGAAAGACTGTCTGCTGTTCATGTGTAGGATTCTCAATATTTTCGGGACCCCCTAGAAGAGAAAACTACACAGAGGTGGAACCTGATGTCAGGTTTTTGGCTTGGCCTTCCTGGCTTTGAGAGGCTTATTGGGAATTCAGTCTGAGACTCCTAGAGTTCCACCACAGCCAGTGTGGAAGAGATTTTATGGTCAATTGACCAGACTTATTTTGCAAGCAGATTAGTTTTGATTAGCTGTGTTTGATTGAAATGAGAGCAATTTCAGAGAGAACAATATGTTTCAGTGGGTGTGAAATTCTAACTCTCTTTATTGAGGTCTGTACTCACTAAAATTTACTTCCCAGAGAGTTCCTTATTGCTATATCTTTGAAAAGTTTAATTGAGTCATTAAAAAGATATTCTAAATTTGTATCTGAAACTTATCTTGGGAATCTATCTGTGAATGAAGGTCAGATGGTCCATGATCTGTAGCCAGAAGATTAATACTAGGGCATTTAAATTTAAAGGTTCAGTGAGTGAACTCCAGGAGTTGGTGATGGAGAGGGAAGCCTGGCGTGCTGTGATTCATGGGGTCGCAAGGAGTCGGACACGATTGAGTGACTGAACTGAACTGAACCGAACTGATTATTGAGGACAATTAAACCACACTAGGGATAACCAGCCTAGTAACACTAAGAAATTGGGCTGGGTGCCTTATGGACAATGACAATATACAATTTACCTTAAAGGATTAGTATAGATCAGACTAAGTCAAATGGCTTGGAATATGCTAGACTACACCTGATGTAAGTTCTTGATTTAAATTCTTAATTATGACCTTACTAATGCTGTTAGCTATATTATTTTTATATTGCCTGTTTTACAAAATTGTTGTCTCTTGTGTTACCAAATGTGTGGCTGAGCCTCTGTTAAAATGAGGGTGTATAGTTCCATATGAGATTAATAATTGTAATAGTGTAACTGTAGATATGGAAAGAAGCAAAAAGAGAGAATATTATCCTAGATCATAAGAGACTAGTAAGACAAGTGGCCTAGAGACCTTTGGCTACCTGGACCTTAATAAGGCCTAGTTCAGTATTAGGCCACTGAGTGGCTTATCAACAAATCTTTGCCAGATCTGGGAGTAAGCATTCCTAGCACTACAGTATGAAATAGACATGAATACCTCCCAAGTCATGGTTGAATTTATAAGCCTGAAGGGGCCCTGCCAACTGAAAATTAGCACTTGTAATCCACCTCTGCAAGGATTAAGTCAATGGCCACTGAAGCCACTGACTTTCAAGACCCCCTGAAAGGAGTTCAAGGTGGAGGTCAAGAGAGACACTCATACTATGAGAATAACTGGCAGAATGGGCCTTGAGATGGTGAGAAATTTCAGAAGATTTTATGAGCCCAATTATTATAACTTATCATACCCAGAAAAGTGCTGAAACATTAACAGTGACATATGCTTTGGCCATTAAGGAGAAAAATGCAATTAAAAGTAAAAAATGAAGTTAATGATGGTTCAGACAGTCAAGGTAAAACTAGGTGGCTACTGTGAATTTTCAGACAAATTCTTGTATTGCTGAGGACTTTAATTTTCTGAACTGTGTCAGAATATTGGATGACACCAGACATTGTCAAAGCAGCACCTGCTGACAGATGCAGCTGTAACCTTACTCTTTCAAGGTCTGCTAACAACTATAAAATTTTTAGACAATAAAATTGCTTTAGATCGGGTATTAACAAAAAAAGGAGATGGGTAGTGACTGATAACTTCTGTTATGTGTATATTAATACCATATCCCATGTTACTACTTGGGGATAGTTAGACAACTGGCACAAATCTCCCTTGATGTGCCAGGTCCTAACTGGGTTTCAGGCTGATTCTCCCTGATTCCAAAGAGAATGAAATCTATTTTGCTTATTAAAGTCCCAGTTGTCACTCCTCCAACAACTTCTGATTGGATCTGCTGCACAAAATTGGTGGACCAAGGGATTGAGATATTAATCATTCAAGACTCAGATCCAGGACTTGGTACTCAGATATACCTAATTTGATATCTGTTCCCTTACTCCCCAATTTAAGTCAGGACTAATCCTCATTGCAGGCTCCTCAGATAGCACGGTGATAAAGAATCCACCTACAAATGCAGGAGACGCAGGAGATATAGGTTTTATCCATGGGTCAGGATTTTCCCCTGGAGTAGGAAATGGCAACCCCTCCAGCATTCTTGCCTGAAAAATTCCATGGACAGAAAACCTTGGCAGGCTACAGTCCAAAGGGTTATAAAGAGTTGGACACAACTGAGTACAGCACAGCACATGCCCTAAGTCAACAGGAAATAATCAGAGTGATTGTTGTCCCATTCGCTGAAAGATTTGGAAAAGGTTAAAAGGGGGCAATTGACACCAAGTCTACTAAAACCAAGTTCCTCTGCTGAGTTTATGATTAATGTCTCTATCTGAAACAATTATCCCCTTTCTTGTCCAGTACTTGTTCTCTTTAGGATTGAAGGTTATCAAAGAAAAGTGAGAATTGAAGACAAACAGAACATTCTGGGGCTCATTGGCATAAAAACCTTTATATGCCCCCTGTTTTCTTGTGTGTATAAAATAAGATTTAGCTTCCATGTGCTTCACTGAGTTCCAATGGGCAGGTGCTAACCAGGGAAGGGAAAGAATTTAGAGACAGAGGAGCAGCTGAAAAATAATAGCACAGCCTTGGGGCAAGGTCCTGGTTCCCCTTCAAGGGACTGCTGTTGTTCAGTCACCAAGTAATGTTCGACTCTTCACGACCACATGGACTGCAGCATGCAAGGATTCCCTGTCCCTCACCATCTCCTGCAGTTTGCCCAAGTTCATGTCCATTGAATTGGTGATACCATCCAACCATCTTATACTCTGTTGCCCTCTTCTCCTTCTGCCTTCAGTCTTTCTAGCATCAGGGTCTTTGCCAATGAGCCAACCATTTGCATCAGGTGGCCAAAGTAGTGGACCTTCAGCATCAGTCCTCCCAAAGAGTATTCAGGGTTGACGTCCTTTAGGATTGATTAGTTTGATCTTGCTTTCCAAGGTACTCTCAGGAGTCTTCCCCAGCACCACAGTTTGAAAGCATCAGTCTTCAGTGTTCTGCCTTCTTTATTTTCCAGGTCTCACATCCATACATGACTATTGGAAAGACCATAACCTTAACTAAATGGACCTTTGTTGGCAAAGTGATGTATTTGCTTTTTAATACAATGTCTATGTTTGTCATAGCTTTCCTTCCAAGAAGCATTTGTCTTCAAATTTCATGGCTGAAGTCACCATCCACAGTGATTTTAGAGACCAAGAAGAGGAAATCTGTCACTGCTTCCACTTTTCCCCCTTCTATTTGCCAAGAAACGATGGGACCAGATGCTATGATCTTAGGGATTTTTTTTAAATATTGAATTTTAAGCCAAATTTTTCACTCTCCACCTTCACGCTCATCAACAGTATGTTTAGTTCCTCTTCAGTTTATGCCATTAGAGTGGTATCATTTGCATATTTGAAGCTGGTGATATTTCTCCTGGCAAATGTGATTCCAGCTTGCCATGCATCCAGCCCAACATTTCTCTTGATGTGCTCTGTGTATAAGTTAATTAAACAGGGTGACAATAACACAGCCTTGTTCTACTCCTTTCTCAATACTGAATCAGTCAGTTTTTCCATACAGGTTCTAATTCTTGCTTCTTGACTCGCATACAAGTTTCTCAGGATACAGGTAAGATGATCTGGTATTCTCACCTCTTTAAGGGTTTTCCACAGTTTGTTATGATTCACACAAAGGCTTTAGCATAAACAATGAAACAGAAGTAGAGATTTCCTGGAATTCTCTTACTTTCTCTATGATCCAGTGAATGTTGGCAAGTTGATTTCTGGTTTCTCTTCCATTTCTAAACCCAGCTTGCTCATCTAGAAGTTCTCGGTTCATGTAATGCTGATCCTAGCTTGGAGGATTTTGAGCATACTCTTACTAGCATGGGAGATGAGTGCAATTATCCAGTACAATTGTCAAAAAACTGCCCTTCTTGGAAATTGGGATGAGTATTGACCTTTTCCAGTCCTGTGGCCACTACTGGGTTTTCCATATTTGCTGACATATAGAGTGCAGTCCTTTAATAGCATCATCTTTTAAGATTTTTAAATAGCTCTGCTGGAATTCCATCACCTCCACTAGCTTTATCGGCAGCAGTGCTTCTTAAGGCCCACTTGACTTCACGTTCCAGAATGTCTGGAGAGATTACACCATCGTGGCTATCTGGGTCATTAAGATCTTTTTTTGTGCAGCTTTCCTGCTTATTCTTTCCATATCATCTGCTTCTATTAGATCTTTACCGTTTCTGTCCTTTATTTGACCATCTTTGGATGAAATGTTCCCTTGATATTTCCAATGTTCTTGAAGAGAGCTCTAGCTTTACCCTTTCTGTTGTCATCCTCTATTTCTTTGCATTGTTCATTGATGAAGGCCTTCTTGTCTCTTCTTGCCATTCTCTGGAACTCCGCATTTAGGTAGGTGTACCATTCCCTTTCTCCCTTGCTTTTCACTTCTCTTCTTTCCTCAGCTACTTGTAAAGTCACCTGAGATGACCCCTTTGCCTTGCATTTTTTTTTTTTCCTTTGAAATGGTTTTGTTCACTGCCTCCTGTAAAGAACTTTTGTCCATAGTCCTTCAGGAACTTTTTACTAGATCTAATCTATTGAATCTATTTGTCACCTCCATTGTATTTTCATAGGGAATTTGATTTAAATCATACCTGACAGACCTAGTGGTTTTCACCACTTTCTTTAGTTTCAGCCTGAATTTTGATATGAGGAGCTGTTGATCTGAGCCAGAGTCAGCTGCAGGTCTTATTTTTGCTGGCTGTATACAGTTTCTCCATCTTCACATACAAAGAATGTAGTAAATCTGATTTTGATATTGACTATTTGGTGATGTTCACCTATAAACATGTGCTCTTGTATTGTTGAAAAGGGGTGTTTGCCATGACCAGTGCTTTTTCTTGGCAGAATTCTGTTAGCTTTTGCCCTGCTTAATTTTTTACTCTAAGTCCTAACTTGTCTGTTACTCCAGGTGTTTCTTGATTTCCTACTTTTCATTCCAATCCCCTGTGATGAATAGGACATCTTTTTTTTTTTTTTTGATGTTAGTTCCAGGTCTTCTAAATCTTCATAGAACTGATTAACTTCACTGTCTTTGGTGTCAGTTTTGGAGGATATACTTGGATTACTGTGATGTTGAATGGTTTGCCTTGGAAATGAACCAAGATCATTCTGTCATTTTTTGAGGTTTCATCCAACTAAACCATAAAGGATAAAAATGGTACTATCCTAACAGAAGCAGAAAATATTAAGAAAAAGTGATAAGAATACATAGGATAACTATGCAAAAAAGATCTTCACCACCCAGAT
This sequence comes from Moschus berezovskii, assembly GCF_049115385.1. NCBI lineage: Eukaryota > Metazoa > Chordata > Mammalia > Artiodactyla > Moschidae > Moschus > Moschus berezovskii. The sequence continues at coordinate 11,978,965 of NC_142482.1, read as the reverse complement.
AACCACGATGGTGTGATCACTCACCTAGAGTCAAACATCTTGGAATGTGAAGTCAAGTGGGCCTTAGGAAGCATCACTATGAATAAAGCTAGTGGAGGTGATGGAATCTAGTTGAGGTATTTCAATCCTAAGAGATGATGCTGTGGAAGTGCTGCACTCATTATGCCAGCAAAATTTGAAACCTCAGCAGTGGCCACAGGACTGGAAAAGGCCAGCTTTCCTCCCAGTCCCTAAGAAAGGCAATGATAAAGAATGTTAAAACTACCACACAATTGCAAGCATCTCACACACTAGCAAAATGCTGCCCAAAATTCACCAAGCCAGGATTCAACAGTACATGAACTGTTAACTTCCAGATGTTCAAGCTGGATTTAGAAAAGGAAGAGAAACCAGAGATGAAATTGTCAACATCGGTTGGATCATTGAAAGAGTAAGAGAGTTCCAGAAAAACATCTACTTCTACTTTATTGAAATATGCCAAAGCTTTTGACTGTGTGGATTGCAACAAACTGTGGAAAATTCTTAAAGATTTGGGAATGCCAGTCCACCTTACTTACCTCTTGAGAAATCTGTATTCAGGTCAAGAAGAAACAGTTAGAACTGGACAGGGAACAATAAACTGGTTCCAAATCAGGAAAGAAGCATGTCAACTCTGCATATTGTCACCCTGATTATTTAACTTATATGCAGAGTACATCATGCAAAATGCCAGGCTGGATGAAGCACAAGCTGGCATCAAGATTGCTGGTAGAAATATCAAGAGCTTTAGATATGCAGATGACACCACCCTTACAGCAGAAACTGAATAAGAACTAAAGAGCCTCTTGATGAGGAGAGTGAAAACACTGGCTTAAAACTCAACATTCAGAAAACTAAGATCATGGCATCTGGTCCCATGACATCATGGAAAATAGATGGGTAAACAATGGAAACAGTGATAGACTTTACTTTTTTGGGCCCCAAAATCACTGCAGATAGTGACTGCAGCCATGAAATTAAAAAACGCTTGCTCCTTGGAAGAAAAGTTATGACCAAGCTAGACAGCATATTGAAAATCAGAGACATTACTTTGCCAACAAAGGTCTGCCTAGTGTAAGCTATGGTTTTTCCAGTAGTCATGTATGGATTTGAGAGCTGGACTATAAAGAAAGCTGAGCGCCAAAAATTGATGCTTTTGAACTATAGTGTTGGAGATGACTCTTGAGAATCTCTTGGACTTTGAGGAGATCCAACCAGTCCATCCTAAAGGAAATGAGTCCTGAATATTCATTGGAAGGACTGATGCTGAAGCTGAAACTCCAATACTTTGGCCACCTGATGTGAGGAATTGACTCATTTGCAAAGACCCTGATTCTGGGGGAAATTGAAAGCAGGAGGAGAAGGGGATGACAGAGGATGAGATGGTTGGATGGCATTACTGAATCAATAGACATGAGTTTGAGTAAGCTCTGGGAGATGGTGATGGACAGGGAAGCCTGGTGTGTTGCAGTCCATGGGGTCACAAGGAGTCGGACACGACGGAGCAACTGAACTGACTGACCAAGTACCACATTTCTTGATTATGATGGCCACTACATTTCTTTCATGTGATTCTTACCAACAGTATTAGATATAATAGTCATTGGACTTAAATTCACCCATTCCCATCCATTTTATTTCACTGATTCCTAAGATGTCAGTGTTTACTCTTTCTATCTCCTGCTTGACCATGTTCAATTTACCTTGATTCATGGACCTAACATTCCAGGTTCCTATGCAATACTGTTCTTTACAGCATTGGATTTTACTTTCATCAATGAACATATCCAAGCTGAGCATTATTTCCAGTTTGGCTCAGCTGCTTCATTCTTCCTGGAGCTTAGTAGTTGTCCTCCACTTTTCCCCAGTAGAATATTGGACATCTTCTGAACTAGGGGGCTCATTTTTTGGTGTCATATTTTTTGGCCCTTTTATATAGTTCATGGGGTTCTCACAGCTGTGTACTGGAATTGATTTCCTTTCCCTGTTTCAGTGGATTGTGTCTTGTCAGAACTCTCCAGTATGACCTCTCTATCTTGGCTGCCCCTACATGGCATGACTCATAACTTCACTGAGTTATGCAATCCCTTCACAACAACAAGACAGTGGTCCATGAAGAGGCCTCAAGGGATGCACATAACAATAACTTTATACTCTACTGCAGAACTGAAATCCCCACAAAATGGTAGATGTTAACTATTTGATGAAGCATTTATCACTCCAGAGGTCATAGTTTGCCCATCATTACCTGACACCAGATGATCTATGGTTTGAAGAAATGTGGAAACCGCATAGCACCCCAATCCTTAGTAGCAGCCCCAACCCCAACCATAAAACCCCTCACAAACCCCCCTGACTCAGGCACACAATTTTGAGGGTGTTAACCCATGGTGGCCCCCTTTGCTTGATAAAGAATTAAAGCTTTTCTTATCTTCACTCAAAACTCCATCTCTGAGATTTAGTTTAGTGTCAGGGTACAGAAGCTAAATTTGGCTTCACAAACAGAGAAGAAAGTAGAATTTAAGAACAGAATTTCAGGACATGTACAATTTGTTAATTTGTCAATAACTATGTATTATGATTAAATGAAATTGCAAAATCAAATAACTGGAGTACAAAATAAGCTATGAATAATCTTTAAAGTTTTTAAAAATAACAAAATAAAGTCTTGCTTATATTGTATAAAATACCAATTTCACAATATCTTTAACTCTGGGTATACTTGTTCCTTCAAAAGATATTCAGAAACTTCCCAGAACTTGAGTAAATGATAAGAATCTTATTTCAGACTTTAACTGAATTTGTATAAATCTTCTATTTTCCATATTGTATGCATACCCTGCCTCCAAATTTATTAAGCATTTGTGAAAGCTTATAATATTTTCTTTTCTGTTTTAAGACAATGAAGTTGAGAAATAAGTATTATTTGTTGAGCTTATAAGCAATTCAAAACAGGACATTTGCAAAATAACCTATCAAGTTGTCAACTTTCTTCTTCAATTTGCATTTGTGGAGAATGTAAGCATTACTTCTAAGTGATATAATTGCTTTCACATTTCAAAATATACCCTTATAGTGAAGTTAGTAGAAAATATGTATAACACAAAACACTTCAGTATCATGTAATAGTTCTGTCTGCACCAAACACTGTAATTCATGTCTTATAATAAAGCCCAAGTCATCAATATCGCTTTATTTCCAAAACTATTTTCCTCTACTCTAATTTTTGACATATGAAAATCAGATATAAAATGACTGAAGAAACACAATATGTGTATTTTTAATTGAAAATAATATTTAGGATATTTTATTTCATTCCTAATCAGTTTATCCTCCTAATGCCCACCCAACACATTCAAATTTTTGTCATATGTTACATCTGTCACATGATCTGTAGCTTCAGAATGAAACTAGATATGAATTAGAATATTAGCACCTAAAATATGTAGAATTAGAAAAGCATATGCAGTTAAGTTAGAATGAATTTGGTTATCAGGTAATAATAAATTTGTATGGATGTGAGAGTTGAACCATAAAGAAGGCTAAGTGCAGAAAAATTGATGCTTTTAAACTGTGGTGCTGTAGGAGACTCTTGAAAGCCCCTTGTACAGCAAGTAGATCAAACTAGTCAATCCTAAAGGAAATCAACCCAGACTATTCATTGGAAGGACTGATGCTGAAGCTCCAATACTTTGGCCACCTGATGTGAAGAGCCAACTCATTAGAAAAGACCCTGATTCTGGGAAAGATTGAAGGCAGGAAGAGAAGGTGACCATACAGGATGAGATGACTAGATGGCATCACCAACTCAATTAGCATGACTTGGAGAAATCTCCAGGAGATGGTGAGGGACAGGGGTGCTGCAGTCCAAGGGGTCACAGTTGTACATGACTTAGCGACTGACCTGAGCTGAAATTACACATTAAATATATACATTTAAATATCAAGTAATTATATATTTTAAACTGATAATGAAAGCAAATCAATTGTTCTGCTAAAATGTTTCTTAATGTACTTTAAACCATAGAGTCAGTTTTATGTATTAACAATAATAACTTCAAACCAATTCAGTTACATACATTTCATTGATTTTTTTTAAAATTTTTATTTAATAAATGGTACAAAGCGTACTCCGGGAGTTGGTAATGGACAGGAAGGCCTGGCGTACTGTAATTCATGGGGTCGCGGAGAGTTGGACACGACTGAGCGACTGAACTGAACTGAACTGAACTGAACAAAGCACAATGGCAACAACATTAACAGTTAAAATTTCACCAAATGAAAAAATACTATAGAATACACAGTTGTAAAAAGCTACATTAAGTTATTTTACAACTGCCTCAAGCTGCAAAAAGAAAAAAAACCCAATACCATACCAAAGTTATCCGTCTCTCAAAATAACCATGAGCACCTCATAAAAAGATGGGAACTGCTTTTCTTAATTCGTATATATATATATGACTGCATCACTTTGCTATACACCTGAAACAAACACAACACTGTAAATAAAAGATAGTACAATACAAAATAAAAATAAGTAACAGACCTTTGGGGCTTTACACCGAGTTAGAGTTCCTATCAGAGGGATGAAAAAATGTTTAAGAATTACAAACTAAAAAATGAAAGATTTATCACCTTACAATCAAAAGCAGTGAGCTTTAAACTTGAAGCAACCTAGTGGCAAGTCTGTCATATCATCCTTTTCTAAGAGGGAAGTTGTCAAGGACAGTTGATATTTTTTAAACTTACTATCTCATCTTTCCCTGTTCATGAGCCTCATGTTGATATTATGTTAAACTGTAGGACAGAATGAAGAGGACAGCCACAGCCCTATTAAAATGTATACCACAGCATTTGTAAATATTATTATTCATGGTATTGTAGACCCTGAATTTCTAAAAAGAAATGTGCAATATCTCTCATTTCTTCAGTTTTCCTTTTTTACCTTTCTTTCTTTTTCTTGCATCTAATAGTACCCAACTAATTTGGGACAATAAGGAATGTTTGTGTTCATGTGTGCTCAGTCGCTTCCATCCTGTGTGTCTTTGTGACTTCATGGACTGTAGTCCACCAGGCTACCCTGTCCATGGGATTCTCTAGGTGAGAATACTGAATACATTGTCATGTCCTGCTCCAGAGGATATTCCTGATCCAGGGATTGAACCGAGGCCTCTGCTTTCTCCTGCACTGCAGACAAATTATTTACCACTGAGTCACCAGGGAGACCCTAAAATAAGGGATAATATTAATTAATTGCCCTAGTGTTGGCGATATTATGGTTCTTATAGTAGAATGAAAAGTGGTGAAGGAATATAGTACTGCTACATCCATATAACTACAAAAGTCAGAAGTCATTTTTTTCACAAACTCAAAAATGACAATTCTTCAGTGAAAATGCATTTTCAGTTATTATACAAAGCTGCTATCACAGGGTGTTTAGTTAATACGGTCAATCAATTAGTGCATTCTGCTAAGTCTTATTCGGAGAAGGCAATGGCAAGCCACTCCAGTACTCTTGCCTAGAAAAATCCCATGGATGGAGGAGTCTGGTAGGCTGCAGTCCATGGGGTCGCTAAGGGTTGGACACGACTGCGAGACTTCACTTTCACTTTTCACTTTTACACATTGGAGAAGGAAATGGAATCCTCTACAGTGTTCTTGCCTGGAGAAACCCAGGGTTGGGGGAGCCTGGTGGGCTGCCGTCTATGGGGTCACACAGAGTCAGACATGACTGAAGTGATTTAGCAGCAGCAGCAGCTAAGTCTTATAAGATAGGTGTGAAGTTAAAAGTTAAGAAAGTAGGAGGGGACTGGAAGATGGCGGAGGAATAGGACAGGTCGACCACTTTCTCCCCCACAAAATCAGCAAAAGAACATTTGAACGCTCAGTAAATCCCACAAAACAATTGCTGAATACCGGCAGAGGACATCAGGCACTCAGAAAAGCAGCGCATAGTCATCGAAAGGAGGTAAGAAATAGTATAAAAGATAAAATGAGAGACAAAAGAGGGAGGGACGGAGCTCCGTCCCGGGAAGGAATGGTTAAAAAGAAAAAAAAAAAGAGGTTTCCAAACACCTGGAAACACTGGTGAGTGGAACCTCAGAGGGCCACATAACTGGGAGACAAAAGACATAAATAATTAAAACTCACAGACTAAGTGCCCAGAGGAAACTCTCATCAAAGAAGTGGCGCAGACGCTTGCGCCCCCCACTAGCAGGCGGGGGCTGGGCAGGGAGGCGTGGGCGGCAGCGCTTAGAGGGACAATGGGCTATGCGCTTAGAGGAAGAACCGGGCTTGAACGCCCCAGGGCAAACTGAGGGCGCGAACTTAAGATACCAAAGCAGAAGCAGCAGCTAAAAGGCGAAAAGGCTAGGAAAACCTGCGAAAGGCCCCAACCCAGGACTCCGGCAGCCCCGCCCACAGAACAGGGTGCTGAGCGGAGCCAGCCGGCAGTGGGCGGCCCATCCCCCAGCCCCCACCGACGTGGGTGGGGAGGGCAGCCAGTGCCGGGGTGGGGGCAGCCTTGGCCCCAGAGAGGCTTCCCGTGCCAAGCTGCAGGCAGGCTTCCTTGCTGGCCAGGACTTCTTGGGTTCAGGCCAGTCGATATCGACCTGAGAAACTGTGCCAGTTGTACTCCCAGAAAACTGAGCAGCAGGGACCGGGAAGGCGATAAGTTGCAGTGACCGTGCTTGCCAAATGCCTGGTCACCTGAGCTGCTCGGACCGGGGAAGGCACAAAACGCAGGCCCAGCCAAGTCTGCACCTTTGTCCAGTACCCGAGGACCTGAACCTGAGCCGCTCAGACCTGGGAAGTGCATGCAACCAGTCCGAGCCGGGGACAACTCCCAGCAAGCAACCTAGAGCCTAAGAAGCATAAACAGGGAAAGCACACACGCCTCGAGCGGGAGCATTCCCAGTGTAGCCGAGACATTGCGAGCACTCCCCACAGATGCCAGGGATATTTGTTAGCTGTTCCTCCCTCCCCACAGCAGGACTGAACAGGTGAGCTGGGGGAAAAAAAAAAAAAAGTGTTCACCACCACATCCTGGTGTCAGGACGGGAATTAGACACTGAGGAGACCAGAAAACAGAAGAGCTTTTTCAACAGAAGGAACTGCCTTGGAAGTAACAAAAAACAGAGGCAGAGGCTTAAGTCTAAATCCTGAGAACACCAGAGATCTCCTGTTCCAGAGAACATTAATTGATAGGTACTCATCAAATGCCTTCATACATACACTGAAACCCGGCACCACCCAAGGGTCAACAAGTTTCAGTGAAAGACATACTATGCAAACTATCCAGCAACACGGGATAATAGCACTGAGCTTCAATATACAGGCTGCCCAAAGCCACTCAAAACCCACTGACATCTCAAACTCATTACTGGACACTTCATTACACTCCAGAGAGAAGGAATCCAGTTCCACCCACCAGAACACCGACACAAGCTTCGGAACCTTCACAAGTCAATCATCCAACCCCACACACAACGAGGTAAATACATAATAAGGAGAACTCCACAAACTGCCAGAAGACCGAAGACCACCTCGAACACAGCAATATAAGCAAGATGAAGAGGGAGAGAAATACCCAGCAAGTAAAGGAATAGGATAAATGCCCACCAACACAAACAAAAGAGAAAGATATAGGGAACCTACTCGATAAAGAATTTCGAATTTTAATTGTGAAAATGATTCAAAATCTGGAAAGCAAAATGGAGTTAGAGATAAATAAACTGGAGAAAAGCATTGAGAAGATGCAAGAAATGTTAAATAAGGAATTAAAGGAAATAAAAAAGAGTCAATATACAATAAATATTGCAATAGATGAGAACAGAAACACTCTGGAGTGAATAAACAGTAGAATAACGGAGGCAGAAGACAGGATAAGCGAGCTAGAAGAGAGAATTGTAGAAATAAATGAAACAGAGACGGAAAAAGAAAAAAAAAAAGAAATGAGGACAATATTAGAGACATATGGGACAATATTAAATGCCCCAACATTCGAATCATAGGAGTCCCAGAAGAAGAAGACAAAAAGAAAGACCATGAGAGAATACTTGAGGAGATAATAGTGGAAAATTTCCCTAAAATGGGGAAGGAAATAATCATCCAAGTCCAAGAAACCCAGAGAGTCCCTAACAGGATAAACCCAAGGAGAAATACTCCAAGGCACATATTAATCAAATTAACAAAGATCAAACACAAAGAACAAATATTAAAAGCAGAAAGGGAAAAACAACAAATAACACACAAGGGGATCCCCATAAGGATAACAGCTGATCTTTCAGCAGAAACTCTTCAGGCCAGGAGGGAATGGCAAGACATACTTAAAGTGATGAAAGAAAGTAACCTACAGCCCAGATTACTATACCCAGCAAGGATCTCATTCAAATATGAAGGAGAAATCAAAAACTTTACAGACAAGCAAAAGCTGACAGAATTCAGCATCACAAAACCAGCTCTCCAACAAATACTAAAGGATTTTCTCTAGACAGGAAACACAGAAAGGGTATATAAACTCAAACCCAAAGCAATAAAGAAAATGGCAACGGGATCATACTTATCAATAATCACCTTAAACGTAAATGGGTTGAATGCCCCAACCAAAAGACAAAGGCTGGCTGAATGGATACAAAAACAAGGCCCCCATATATGTTGTCTAAAAGAGACCCACCTCAAAACGAGGGACACATACAGATTGAAAGTGAAGGGCTGGAAAAAGATATTCCACGCAAATAGAGACCAAAAGAAAGTAGGAGTAGTAATACTCATATCAGATAAAATAGATTTTAAAACAAAGGCTGGGAAAAGAGACAAAGAAGGAAACTACATAATGATCAAAGGATCAACCCAAGAAGAAGATAGAACAATTATAAATATTTATGCACCCAACATCAGTTCAGTTCAGTTCAGTTCAGTTGCTCAGTCGTGTCCGACTCTCCGCGACCCCATGAATCACAGCACGCCAGGCCTCCCTGTCCATCACCAACTCCCGGAGTACACTCAAACTCATGTATAGGAGCACCAAAATATGTAAGACAATTACTAACAAGTATGTAAAGGGAAATTAACAATAACACAATAATAGTGGGAGACTTTAATACCCCACTTACATCTATGGATAGATTAACTAAACAGAAAATTAACAAGGAAACACAAACTTTAAATGATACAATAGACCAGTTAGACCTAATAGATCTCTATAGGACATTTCACCCCAAAACAATGAATTTCACCTTTTTCTCAAATGCACACGGAACCTTTTCCAGGACAGATCACATCCTGGGCCATAAATCTAGCCTTGGTAAATACAAAATAATTGAAATCATTCCAATCATCTTTTCTGACCACAATGCAGTAAGATTAGACCTCAATTACAGGAGAAAAACTATTAAAAATGCCAACATATGAAGGCTGAACAACACGCTGCTGAATAATGAGCAAATCATAGAAGAAACCAAAAGAGAAATCAAAATATGCATAGAAATGAATGAAAATGAAAACACAACAACTCAAATCCTCCGGACACTGCAAAAGCAGTGCTCAGGGGGAAGTTCATAGCAATACAGGCACACCTCAAGAAACAAGAAGAAAGTCAACTAGATAACCTAACTCTACATCTAAAGAAACTAGAAAAGGAAGAAATGAAGAACCCCAGAGTTAGTAGAAGGAAAGAAATCGTAAAAATTAGGGCAGAGATAAATGCAAAAGAAACAAAAGAGACCATAGCAAAAATCAACAAAGCCAAAAGCTGGTTCTTTGAGAAGGTAAATAAAATTGACAAACCACTAGCCAGACTCATCAAGAAACAAAGGGAGAAGAACCAAATCAATAAAATTAGAAATGAAAATGGAGAGATCACAACCGACAACCCAGAAATACAAAGGATTATTAGAGAATACTATCAGCAATTATATGGCAATAAAATGAATAACTTGGAAGAAATGGGCAAATTTCTAGAAAAGTACACCTTGCCAAAACTGAACCAGGAAGAAATAGAAAATCTCAACAAACACATCACAAGCATGGAATTAGAGGTTGTAATTAGAAATCTTCCAGCAAACAAAAGGCCAGGTCCAGATGGCTTCACAGCTGAATTCTACCAAAAATTTAGAGAAGCCATTCAGTGTTGCAATGAAAAGAATTAAATAATTAGGAATATATCGACCTAAGGAAACAAAAGACTTGAACATAGAAAACTATAAAACACTAGTGAAATTAATTAAAGAGGACACTAATAGATGGAGAATTATACTGTGTTCGTGGATTGGAAGAATAAATATTATGAAAATGAGTATACTACCCAAAGTAATTTATACATTCAATGCAATCCCTATCAAGCTACCAATGATATTTTTCACAGAACTAGAACAAATAATCTCACAATTTATATGGAAATACAAAAAACCTCGAATAGCCAAAGCAATCTTGAAGAAGAAGAATGGAACTGGAAGAATTAACCTGCCAGACTTCAAGCTCTACTACAAAGCCAGTCATCAAGATGGTATGGTACTGGCATAAAGACAGAAATATAGATGAATGGAACAAAATAGAAAGCCCAGAGATAAATCCACGCACCTATGGACACCTTATCTTCGACAAAGGAGGCAAGAATATAAAATGGGGAAAAGACAATCTCTTTAATAATTGGTGCTGTGAAACTGGTCAACCACTTGTAAAAAGAATGAAACTAGAACACTTCCTAACATCATACACCAAAATAAACTCAAAATGGATTAGAGACTTATATGTAAGACCAGATTCTATAAAACTCCTAGAGGAAAATGTAAGCAAAACACTGTCAGACATAAATCACAACAGGATCCTCCAAGACCCACCTCCCAGAATATTGGAAATATAAAAGCAAAAATAAACAAATTGGACCAATTAAAATCAATAGCTTCTGCACAGCAAAGGAAACTATAAGCAAGGTGAAAAGATAGCCTTCAGAATGGGAGAAAATAATAGCAAATGAAGCAACTGATAAAGGATTAATCTCCAAAATATACAAGCAGCTCCTGCAGCTCAATTCCAGAAAAATAAGTGACCCAATCAAAAAATGGGTCAAAGAACTAAACAGACATTTCTCCAAAGCAGACATAAAGATGGCTAACAAACACATGAAAAAATGGTCAACATCCCTCATAATCAGAGAAATGCAAATCAAAACCACAATGAGATACCATTTCACACCACTCAGAATGGCTGCTATCCAAAAGTCTACATGCAATAAATGCTGGAGAGGGTGTGGAGAGAAGGGAACCCTCTTACACTGTCGGTGGGAATGCAAACTAGTACAGCCACTATGGAGAATGGTGTGGCGATTCCTCAAAAAACTGGAAATAGAACTGCCATATGACCCAGCAATCACACTCCTGAGCATACATACTGAGGAAACCAGAATTGAAACAGACACATGTACTCTAATGTTCACTGCAGCACTGTTTATAATAGCCAGGACACGGAAGCAACCTAGATGTCCATCTTCTAATGAATGGATAAGAAAGCTTTGGTACATATACACAATGGAGTATTTTTCACTCATCAAAAAGAATGCATTTGAATCAGTTTTAATGAGGTGGATGAAACTGGAGCCTATTATACAGTGAAGTAAGCCAGAAAGAAAAATATCAGTACAGTATCAGTTCAGTTCAGTTCAGTCACTCAGTCTTGTCCGACTCTCCGCGACCCCATGAATCACAGCACGCCAGGCCTCCCTGTCCATCACCAACTCCCGGAGTACACTCAAACTCATGTCCACAGAGTCGGTGATGCCATCCAGCCATCTCAATCTTCGTCTTCCCCTTCTCCTCCCGCCACCAACCTTTCCCAGCATCAGAGTCTTTTCCAGTGAGTCAACCCGTCGCATGAGGTGGCCAAAGTATTGCAGTTTCAGCTTTAGCATCAGTCCCTCCAATGAACATCCAGGATTGATCTCCTTTAGAATGGACTGGTTGGATCTCCTTGCAGTATAAGGGACTCTCACGAGTCTTCTCCAACACCACAGTTCAAAAGCATCGATTCTTCAGCGATCAGCCTTCTTCACAGTCCAACTCTCACATCCATACATGACCACGGGAAAAACCATTGCCTTGACTAGACGGACCTTGGTTGGCAAAGTAATGTCTCTGCTTTTTAATATACTATCAAGGCTGGTCATAACTTTCCTTCCAAGGAGCAAGCGTCTTTTAATTTCATGGCTGCAATCAGCATCTGCAGTGATTTTGGAGCCCAAAAAAGTAAAGTCTGACACTGTTTCCACTGTTTTTCTATCTATTTCCCATGAAGTGATGGGACCAGATGCCATGATCTTTGTTTTCTGAATGTTGAGACTCAAGCCAACCTTTTCACTCTCCTCTTTCACTTTCATCAAGAGGCTTTTGAGTTCCTCTTCACTTTCTGCCATAAGGGTAGTGTCATCTGCGTATCTGAGGTTATTGATATTTCTCCCAGCAATCTTGATTCCAGCTTCTGCTTCTTCCAGCCCAGCGTTCCTCATGATGTACTCTGCATATAAGTTAAATAAGCAAGGTGACAATATACAACCTTGACGTACACCATACCAATGTATATATATGGAATTTAGAAAGATGGTAGCCTTAACCCTGTACATGAGACTGCAAAAGAGACATAGGTATATAGAACAGTCTTTGGGACTCTGTGGGAGACGGTGAAGGTGGGATGATTGGGGAAACGGCATTGTAGCATGTATATTATCATATGTGAAATGAATCATCAGTCCAGGTTTGATGCATGATACAGGATGCTTGGAGCTGGTGCACGGGGATGAACTGGAGGGAGGATGTGGGGAAGAGGGAGGTGGGAGCGGGGTTCAAGAAAGGGAACACATGTACACCTGGGGCAGATTCGTGTCAATGTATGGCAAAGCCAACCAATATATTAATGTAAGGTAATTTGCCTCCAATAAAATAAATTTAAAATAAATAAATAAATATAAAGATTGAAAAGAAAAAAGTTAAGAAAGTAATTAAATTATGAAATGTTTGTATTAGTGTTTGTTAAAAAACAAAATTTTAAACTTTTGACTTGGTTTGACTGGGTCATTTCTATTCTAACTCTATTTTGATCTTCAACTTGAAGACAGTAAGTTTCAAGCTACAAAGATCATTTCATTCCAGACATTTGACTTTTCTGTCCTTCTTGAAGGAGAATAGAAGATTTTTGAATATCAATATATATTCTGTATTCTTTAATTGATAGTTTGAGCTACTATAGAAACCTTGGAATTTTTAATAATAGTTGAGTTTCCATCAGCTGTGCTCCTACCAGACTGAACCTAGAGGCACACTTTATAAAATAGCAGTCATCCATGCTCAGAAGTTTGCCTGGGGTCTATAGGAAATCATATTTTGACTGTCATGGCTTAGCTGTAGTGTGTCTCATGCCTTATGTAGTGACTAACGGTTTTCATTATCCTCACTAAATCTCATAAAACACTTCCTCAGGAGAGACAAATCATAGCAAATACTAAAAGTTAAACTGATTTTTTAAATGGAATATTAAAACAGTACAAGAGGTGGAGTGAACAATTTACTTTGAATATGTTTGACAACTGATACCATTGTTAAATTTGCCATGAACCTAACTGATATTCCATTTGTGAATGTCATGGGCTTCCCTGGTGGCTCACATTGTAAAGAATCCACCTGTAATCCAGGAAACCTGGGTTAGATTCCTGGGTCAAGGAGATCCCCTGGAGAAGGGAATGACTACCCACTCCAGTATTCTTACCTGGAGAATCACATGGAGTGAGGAGCCTGGTGGGCTACAATCTGCAGGGTCTCAAAGGGTGGGACAAGGAGTGACTAACATACATAAGGGAATGCCTTATAGAGCCTGCATGTGTGATTGCATAATGCTTTAAAGTTGTTCAGCTTATCTGGGACTATAGGTAAAGATGTTTGATAGAAAAACAAAAGCTGGAATAAATCTGACAATAACTGTTTGGAGGTTCAAAGTTTTTGGCAATGAAAGTGAGTGCACTTATCTCTTTATTTTTTTTTTTAACTTTTTTTTTATCAGAGGCTAATTATTTTACAATATTATATTGGTTGGTTTTGCCATACAATGACATGAATCCACCCCGGGTGTACATGAGTTCCCCCTCCTGAACCCCCCCTCCCACCTCCCTCCTCCCTTTATCCTCCCTCTGGGTATCCCCACATACCAGCCCCGAGCATCCTGTAACATGCATCGACCCTGAACTGGTGATTCGTTTCACATATGACAACATAAATGTTTCAATGTCATTCTCCCAAATCATCCCACCCTCACCCTCTCCCACAGAGTCCCAAAGACTGTTCTCTACATTTGTGTCTCTTTTGCTGTCTCGCATACAGGGTTATCATTCAGTTCAGTTCAGTTCAGTCGCTCAGTCGTGTCCGACTCTCCGCGACCCCATGAATCACAGCACGCCAGGCCTCCCTGTCCATCACCAACTCCCAGAGTACACTCAAACTCATGTCCATAGAGTCGGTGATGCCATCCAGCCATCTCATTCTCCGTCGTCCCCTTCTCCTCCCGCCACCAACCTTTCCCAGCATCAGAGTCTTTTCCAGTGAGTCAACTCGTCGCATGAGGTGGCCAAAGTATTGCAGTTTCAGTTTAGCATCAGTCCCTCCAATGAACATCCAGGATTGATCTCCTTTAGAATGGACTGGTTGGATCTCCTTGCAGTATAAGGGACTCTCAAGAGTCTTCTCCAACACCACAGTTCAAAAGCATCGATTCTTTGGCGATCAGCCTTCTTCACAATCCAACTCTCACATCCATACATGACCACGGGAAAAACCATTGCCTTGACTAGACGGACCTTGGTTGGCAAAGTAATATCTCTGCTTTTTAATATACTATCTAGGTTGGTCATAACTTTCCTTCCAAGGAGCAAGCGTCTTTTAATTTCATGGCTGCAATCAGCATCTGCAGTGATTTTGGAGCCCAAAAAAACAAAGTCTGACACTGTTTCCACTGTTTTTCCATCTATTTCCCATGAAGTGATGGGACCAGATGCCATGATCTTTGTTTTCTGAATGTTGAGCTTCAAGCCAACCTTTTCACTCTCCTCTTTCACTTTCATCAAGAGGCTTTTGAGTTCCTCTTCACTTTCTGCCATAAGGGTAGTGTCATCTGCATATCTGAGGTTATTGATATTTCTCCCAGCAATCTTGATTCCAGCTTCTGCTTCTTCCAGCCCAGCGTTCCTCATGATGTACTCTGCATATAAGTTAAATAAGCAGGGTGAAAATATACGACCTTGACGTACTCCTTTTACTATTTGGAACTAGTCTGTTGTTCCATGTCCAGTTCTAACTGTTGCTTCCTGAACTGCGTACAGGTTTCTCAAGAGGCACGTCAGGTGGTCTGGGATTCCCATCTCTTTCAGAATGTTCCACAGTTTACTGTGATCCACACAGTCAAAGGCTTTGGCATAGTCTATGAAGCAGAAATAGATGTTTTTCTGAAACTCTCTTGCTTTCTCCATGATCTAGCGGATGTTGGCAATTTGATCTCTGGTGCCTCTGCCTTTTCTAAAACCTGCTTGAACATCTGGGAGTTCACGGTTTACATACTGCTGAAGCCTGGCTTGGAGAATTTTGAGCATGACTTTACTAGCGTGTGAGATGAGTGAAATTGTCTGGTAGTTTGAGCATTCTTTGTCATTGCCTTTCTTTGGGATTGGAATGAAGACTGACCTCTTCCAGTCCTGTGGCCACTGCTGAGTTTTCCAAATCTGCTGGCATATTGAGTGCAGCACTTTCACAGCATCATCTTTCAAGACTTGAAATAGCTCAACTGGAATTCCATCACCTCCACTAGTTTGTTCGCCGTGATGCTCTCTAAGGCCCATTTGACTTCACATTCCAAGATGTCTGGTTCCAGATGAGTGATCACGCCATCGTGATTATCTTCGTCTTGAAGATCTTTTTTGTGTACTTCTTCTGTGTATTCTTGTCACTTCTTCTTAATATCTTCTGCTTCTCTTAGGTTCATACCATTTCTGTCCTTTATCGAGCCCATCTTTGCATGAAATGTTCCCTTGATAGCTCTAATGTTCTTGAAGAGATCTCTTGTTTTTCCTATTCTGTTGTTTTCCTCTATTTCTTTGCATTGATGGCTGAGGAAGGCTTTCTTATCTCTCCTTGTTATTCTTTGGAACTCTGTATTCAGATGCTTATATCTTTCCTTTCCTCCATTGCATTTCGCTTCTCTTCTTTTCACAGCTATTTGGAAGGCCTCCTCAGAAAGCCATTTTGCTCTTTTGCACTTCTTTTCCATGGGGATGGTCTTCGTCCCTGTCTCCTGTAAAATGTCACGAACCTCCGTCCAGAGTTCATCAGGCACTCTATCTATCAGATCTAGACCCTTAAATCTATTTCTTACTTCCACTATATAATCATAAGGGATTTTATTTAGGTCATATCTGAATGGTCTAATGGTTTTCCCTACTTTCTTCAATTTAAGTCTGAATTTGGCAATAAGGAGTTCATGATCTGAGCCACAGTCAGGTCCTCGTCTCGTTTTTGCTAACTGTATAGAGCTTCTCCATCTTTGGCTGCAAAGAATATAATCCATCTGATTTCGGTATTGACCATCTGGTAATGTCCATGTGTAGAGTCTTCTCTTGTGTTGTTGGAAGAGGATATTTGCTATGACCAGTGCTTTCTCTTGGCAAAACTTTATTAGCCTTTGCCCCGATTAATTTCGTGCTCCAAGGCCAAATTTGCCTGTTACTCCAGGTGTTTCTTGACTTCCTTCTTTTGCATTCCAGTCCCCTATAATGAAAAGGACGCCTCATTTTGGGTGTTGGTTCTAAAAGGTCTTGTAGGTCTTCATAGAACTGTTCAACTTCGAGCTTTTAAGCATTACTGGTTGGGGCATAGACTTGGATTACTATAATATTAAATGGTTTGCCTTGGAAACTAACAGAAATCATTCTGTCGTTTTTAAGATTGCATCCAGGTACTGCATTTCGGACTCTTTTGTTGACCATGATGGCTACTCCATTTCTTCTAAGGGATTCCTGCCCACAGTAGTAGATATCATGGTCATCTGAGTTAAATTCACCCATTCCAGTCCATTTTAGTTCACTGATTCCTAGAACGTCTATGTTCACTCTTGCCATCTCCTGTTTGACCACTTCCAATTTGCCTTGATTCATGGACATAACATTCCAGGTTCCTATGCAATATTGCTCTTTACAGTATCGGACCTTACTTCAATCATTAGTCACATCCACAACTGGGTATTTGTTTCGCTTTGGCTCCATCCCTTCATTCTTTCTGGAGTTATTTCTCCACTGATCTCCAGTAGCATACTGGGTAAATACTGACCTAGGGAATTCCTCATTCAGTATCCTATCATTTTGCCTTTTGATACTGTTCATGGGGTTTTCAAGGCAAGTATGCTGAAGTGGTTTGCCATTCCCTTCTCCAGTGGACCACATTCTGTCAGACCTCTCCACCATGACCCGTCCATCTTGGGTGGCCCCACATGGCATGTCTTAGTTTCATTGAATTAGACAGGGCTGTGGTCCATATGATCAGATCAACTAGTTTTTTGTGGTTATGATTTCAGTGTGTCTGCCCTATAATGACCCCTCCCAATACCTACCGTCTTATTTGGGTTTCACTTACCTTGGTGGTGGAGTATCTCTTCACATCTGCTCCAGCAAAGTGTAGCCACTGTACCTTACCGTGGATGAGGGGTATCTCCTCAAGGCCGCCCCTAATGACCTTGTAGGTGGAGTAGCTCCTCTCGGCCCTCCTGTGCCCGTGCAGCCACCACCTCTTGGACGTGGGACAGCTCCTCTTGGCCACCGCCCTGACCTTGGGCGTGGGGTAGCTCCTCTCGGCCGTGCTTCTGTGCGTGGTCGGTTGTGCCGAGCCAGCGCTCTCGCGTCTGCACCACTGGGGCCGGTGTTTCTCGCGTCTGCACCTCCAGAGCCGGAATCTCTCCCATCTGCACCACCGGGACCGGCGACCCTAGGGAGTATCAAAAAGTGAGAACCCGAACAAAAGAAACCACTTGAAGAAAAGAACCAGCATCACCCAACCAACAGTAGCACTTGTGCAGGATAATTCATCTAAACAACAAACAAAACAACAACAACAAAAAAACAAAACCAATCATCAACAGACAAGATTACTACCTCACTAAACCTTGACCAGCAGAGAAAAACAAACAAAAACGCAGTGCAAATCTCATCCTATACAAAACTGGCACAAATCAATGGAACAATCTTCAGTTCAGTTCACTTCAGTCACTCAGTGGTGGCTGACTCTTTGTGACCCCATGGATCACAGCAAGCCAGGCCTCACTGTCCATCACCAACTCCCGAAGTTCACTCAAACTCATGTCCATCGAGTCAGTGATGCCATCCAGCAATCTCATTCTCTGTCGACCCAATTTCCTCCTGCCCCCAAAACCACCCAGTATCAGAGTCTTTTCCAGTGAGACAACTCGTTGCGTAAGGTGGTCAAAGTATTGGAGTTTCAGGCTTAGCATCAGTCCTTCTAATGAACACCCAGGATTGATCTCCTTTAGAATGGACTTGTTGGATCTGCTTGCAGTACAAGGGAATCTCAAGAGTCTTCTCCAGCACCACAGTTCATAAGCATCAATAATTCGGCGATCAACTTTCTTCACTCTCACATACATACATGACCAGGGAAAAAACCATAGCCTTGACTAGACAGACTTTGGTTGGCAAAGTAACATCTCTGCTTTTTACTGTGCTATCTAGGTTGGTCATAACTTTCCTTCCAAGGAGTAAGAGTCTTTTAATTTCATGGCTGCAATCAGCATCCACAGGGATTTTGGAGCCCAAAAAAATAAAGTCTGACATTGTTTCCCCATCTACTTCCCATGAAGTGATGGGACCAGATGCCATGATCTTTGTTTTCTGTATGTTGAGTTTCAAGCCAAACTTTTCACTCTCCTCTTTCACTTTCATCAAGAGGCTTTTGAGTCCTTCTTCACTTTCTGCCATAAGGGTGGTGTCATCTGTATATCTGAGATTGTTGATATTTCTCCTGGCAACCTTGATTCCAGCGTGTGCTTCTTCCAGCCCAGCGTTCCTCATGATGTACTCTGCATATAAGTTAAATAAGCAGGGTGACAATATACAACCATGACGTACTCCTTTTCCTATTTGGAACCACTCTGTTGTTCCATGTCCAGTTCTAACTGTTGCTTCCTGACCTGCATACAGTTTTCTCAAGAGGCAGGTCAGGTGGTCTGGTATTCCCATCTCTTTCAGAATGTTCCACAGTTTATTGTGATCCACACAGTCAAAGGCTTTGGCATAGTCAATGAAGCAGAAATAGATGTTTTTCTGGAACACTCTTGCTTTCTCCATGATCCAGCAGATGTTGGCAATTTGATCTCTGGTGCCTCAGCCTTTTCTAAAACCTGCTTGAACATCTGGAATTTCAAGGTTCACGTACTGCTGAAGCCTGGATTGGAGAATTTTGTGCATGACATTACTAACGTGTGAGATGAGTACAATGGTGTGGTAGTTTGAGCCTTCTTTGTCTTTGCCTTTCTTTGGGATTGGAATGAAGACTGACCTTTTCCAGTCCTGTGGCCACTGCTTTTTCCAAATGTGCTGGCATATTGAGTGTAGCACTTTCCCAACATCATCTTTTAGGATTTGAAATAGCTCAACTGGAATTCCATCACCTCCTGTAGCTTTGTTCGTAGTGGTGCTTTCTAAGGCCCACTTGACTTCACATTCCTAGAGGTCTGGCTCTAGGTGAGTGATCATGTTATAGTGATTATCTTGGTCGTGAAGATAGTTTTTGTACAGTTCTTCTTTGTATTCTTGCCACCTCTTCTTAATATCTTCTGCTTTTGTTAGGTCCATGTCATTAATGTCCTTTATCAAGCCCATCTTTGCATGAAATATTCCCTTGATAGCTCTAATTTTCTTGAAGAGATCTCTTGTTTTTCCTATTCTGTTGTTTTCCTCTATTTCTTTGCATTGATCACTGAGGAAGGCTTTCTTATCTCTCCTTGCTATTCTTTGGAACTCTGCATTCAGATGCTTATATCTTTCCTTATCTTCTTTGCTTCTCTTCTTTTTACAGTTATTTGGAAGGCCTCCTCAGATAGCCATTTTGCTTTTCTGCATTTCTTTTCCATGGGGATGGTCTTGGTCCCTGTCTCCTGTACAATGTCACGAACCTCCATACATAGTCATGAGGCACTCTCTCTATCAGATCTAGTCCCTTAAATCTATTTCTTACTTCCACTGTATACTCATAAGGGATTTGATTTAGGTCATATCTGAATGGTCTAGTGGTTTTGCCAACTTTCTTAAATTTAAGTCTGAATTTGGCAATAAGGAGTTCATGATCTGAGCCACAATCTGCTCCTGGTCTTGTTTTTGCTTACTGTATAGAGCTTCTCCATCTTTCCTGCAAAGAATATAATCCATTTGATTTCGGTTTTGACCATCTGGTGAAATCCATGTGTAGTGTTACAAGCGAAATGACACAAAGTCAAGACTCACAAAAGACATACAAACATAAAACTCTGGCCAGAGGAAAATATTCTGCGCAAGTCCCCTTGCGGTTTATTTTTATACCTCGGTAGCTGGACACAATTTTAGCTGGATAAAATCTAAACAATGTATTCTTTTACCAAACAAGGACAAAAAGCCAAGCACATTTCAAGGACGGTAGGAACAAAGGGAGGCAGTGACCAGAGCCTGTTTACTAAGAAGCCTGCCCAGAACTCCAGCCTCTTCCTTATTTTTAAGGAGGGCATGTTCCCTCATATGCAAGCAGATTATTAACCTTGGACATTGTGTGCAGGCTTCTTGGCAGAACATCCTGTTTGCAAGCATGCTCTGCCCAAGCAGAGAGTCTTGTTTGCAAGCACATCCCTGCTTCCTTAACCATCCTCTCTAGTGGTCAGTGTCGGCTTCCTACATGTAGAGTCTTCTCTTGTGTTGTTGGAAGAGAGCGTTTGCTATGACCAGTGTGTTCTATTTGAAAAAATAATTACTTTAAATGTAAATGGATTAAACGCTCCAACCAGAAGACAGAGACTGGCTGAATGGATAAAATACAAGACCCATATATATGCTGTCTACAAGGAACCTACTTCAGACCTAAAGACACATATAGACTAAAAGTGAGAGGATGGAAAAATACATTACATGTAAATGGGAAGCAAAAGAAAGCTAGAGTAGCAATCCTCATATCAGACAAAGTAGACCTTAAAAGAAGGATTACAAGAGATAATGAAAGACATTACATAATGATGACGGGATCAATCCAAGAGGAAGATATAACAATTGTAAATATCTACACACCCAACATAGCATTACCTCAATATATACACAAACACTATTGTTACCCTGCTTATTTAACTTACATGCAGAGTACATAATTAGAAACGCTGGGCTGGAGGAAGCACAAGCTGGAATCAAGATTGCCGGAAGAAATATCAATAACTTAAGATATGCAGATGACAACACCTTTATGGGAGAAAGTGAATAAGAACTAAAGAGCCTCTTGATGAAAGTGAGAGAGGAGAATGAAAATGTTGGCTTAAAGGTCAACATTCAGAAAACTAAGATCATGGCATCTGGTCCCATCACTTCATGGCAAATAGATGGGGAAACAGTGAAAATAGTGGCTGACCATAATTTTCTGTGCTCCAAAATTACTGCAGATGGTGATTGCAATCATGAAATTAAAAGAGGCTTAGTCCTTGGAAGCAAGTTATGACCAATCTAGACAGCATATTAAAAAGCAGAGATGTTTCTTTGTATCAACAAAGGTCCGTCTAGTACGTTCAGTTAAGTTCAGTAGCTCAGTCGTGTCCAACTCTTTGCGACCCCATGAATCACAGCACGCCAGACCTCCCTGTCCATCACCAACTCCTGGAGTTCACTTAAACTCATGTCCATCAAGTCGGTGATGCCATCCAGCCATCTCATTCTCTGTCGTCCCCGTCTCCTCACACCCCCAATCCCTCCTAGCATCAGAGTCTTTTCCAGTGAGTCAACTCGTCGCATGAGGTGGCCAAAGTACTAGAGTTTCAGCTTTAGCATCAGTTCTTCCAATGAACACCCAGGATTGATCTCTAGAATGGACTGGTTGGATCTCCTTGCAGTCCAAGGGACTCTCAAGAGTCTTCTCCAGCACCACAGTTCGAAAGCATCAATACTTCAACAATCAGCTTTCTTCACAGTCAAACTCTCACATCCATACATGACCACGGGATAAACCATAGCCTTGACTAGACGGACCTTGGTTGGCAAAGTAATGTCTCTGCTTTTTAATATGCTATCTAGGTTGGTCATAACTTTCCTTCCAAGGAGTAAGTATCTTTTAATTTCCTGGCTGCAATCAGCATCTGCAGTGATTTTGAAGCCCAAAAAAATAAAGTCTGACACAGTTTCCACTGTTTCCCCATCTATTTCCCATGAAGTGATGGGACCAGATACCATGATCTTCATTTTCTGAATGTTTAGCTTCAAGCCAACCTTTTCACTCTCCTCTTTCACTTTCATCAAGAGGCTTTTGAGTTCCTCTTCACTTTGTGCCGTAAGGGTGGTGTCATCTGCATATCTGAGATTATTGATATTTCTCCCCGCAATCTTGATTCCAGCTTGTTCTTCTTCCAGCCCAGCGTTCCTCATGGTGTACGCTGCATATAAGTTAAATAAGCAAGGTGACAACCTTGACGTACTCCTTTTCCTATTTGGAACCAGTCTGTGGTTCCATGACCAGTTCTAACTGTTGCTTCCTGACCTGCATACAGTTTTCTCAAGAGGCAGGTCAGGTGATCTGGGATTCCCATCTCTTTCAGAGTTTTCCTCCGTTTATTGTGATCCACACAGCCAAAGGCTTTGGCATAGTCAATGAAGCAGAAGCAGATGTTTTTCTGGAACTCTCTTGCTTTCTCCATGATCCAACGGATGTTGGCTATTTGATTTCTGGTTTCTCTGCCTTTTCTAAAATCTGCTTGAAGATCTGGAAGTTCACAGTTCCCATATTGCTGTAGCCCGGCTTGGAGAATTTTGAGCATGACTTTACTAGCGTGTGAGATGAGTGCAATTATGTGGTAGTTTGAGCATTCTTTGCATTGCCTTTCTTTGGGACTGGAATGAAGACTGACCTTTTCCAGTCCTGTGGCCACTGCTGAGTTTTCTAAATTTGTTGGCATATTGATTGCAGCATTGTCACAGTATCATCTTTCAGCAATTGAAATAGCTCTATTGGAATTCAAGGCTATGGTTTTTCCAGTGGTTATGTATGGATGTGAGAGCTGGACTATAAAAAAGCTGAGCACAGAAGAATTGATGCTTTCAAACTGTGGTGTTGGAGAAGACTTTTGAGAGTCCCTTGGACTGCAAGGAGATCCAACCAGTCCATTCTAAAGGAGGTCAGTCCTACGTGTTCATTGGAAGGACTGATGCTGAAGTTGAAATCCAATACTTTGGCCACCTGATGCGAAGAGTTGACTCATTGGAAAAGGCCCTGGTGCTGGGAAATATTGAGGGCAGGAGAAGGGGATGACAGGGATGAAATGGTTGGATGGCATCACCCAAACATTGGACATGGTTTTGGGTAGACTCAGTGAGTTGGTGATGGATGGGGAGGCCTGGCACGCTGAGGTTCATGGGGTTTCAAAAAGTCGAACATGACTGATTGACTAAACTGAACTGAACAGACATAAAAGGAGACGTTGACAGTAACACAATAATAGTAGGAGACTTAACACTCCACTCTCACCAATGGATAGATCATCAAAACAGAAAATTAACAAGGAAGTACAAGTCTTAAATGATACATTAGATGAGAAGGATCTCATTGATATCTTCAGGATATTCCATCCAAATGCAGAAGAATGCACCTTCTTCTCATGTGCACGTGGAACACTGTCCAGGATAGACCACATCTTGGGTCACAAATCAAACTTGAGTAAATTTAAGGAAAGTGAAACCATATCAACCATTTTCTCAGGTCACAACACTATGTGACTAGATATCCATTACAAGAAAAAAAAATGTAGAAAACACAAACACATGAAGATTAAACAACATGTTTCTAACTAGCCAACAGGTTACTGAAGAAATCAAAAGGGAAATAAAATTTTTTCTGGAAACAAATAACAATGAAAACACAACAACTCAGCACCTATGGGATGCAGGTGTTCAAAAGCAGTTTTAAGAGGGAAGTTTATGCAATACAATCCTACCTTAGGAAACAAGAAAAATATCTAGTAGACAACCAAACTTTATACTTAAAACAATTGGAGAAAGAAGAACAAAAAAACCCCAAAATTATTAGAAGGAAAAAAAAATTCATAAAGATCCAAGCAGAAATAAATGAAAGAGAAATGAAAGAAGCAATAGTAAAGATTAATAAATCTTAAAGCTGGTTCCTTGAGATGATAAAACTGACAAGCCTTTAGCCAGTCTCATCAAGAAAAAAAGAGAGAAAAATCAAATAGAGAAAATAAGAAATGAAAAAGGAAAGGTTACAACAGAAAATGACATGCAAAGGATTATAAGACTATTATGAAAAACTATATGTCAATAAAATGATTAACCTGGAACAAATAGGCATATTCTTAGAAAAGTTATATCTTCCAAGATTGAACTAGGAATAAATAGAAATTATGAACAACCCAGTTAAAAGCACTGAAATTGAAGATGTGATAAAAAAAAATCTCCCAAAAAACAGAAGTCCAGGACTAGATGGGGCTTCACAAGAGAACTCAATCAAATATTCAGAGAAGAGCTAATGCCTATCTTCTACAACTCTTAAAAAATTCCAGAGGAAGGAACACTTCCAAATGCATTCTTTGAGGCCACCATCCTGATACCAAAACCAGACAAAGACAACACAATAAAGAAAGCTATACGCTAATATCACTGATGAACATAGATGTAAATATCCTCAACAAATTTTAGCCAACAGAATTCAGCAACATATTAAAAAGCTTGTTCACCATGATCAGCTTGGGTTTATTCCAGGAACTCAAGGATTTTTCAATATACACTAATCAATCAATATGATACACCCTATTAACAAATTGAAAGGTAAAAATCATATGATAATCTCAATAGATGCAGAAAAAGCATTTGACAAAATTCAGCACCCATTTATGATTAAAACTCTTCCAAAAATTGGCATAGAAGGAACCTACCTGAACATAGTAAAGACCATATAAGGTAAGCCTACAGCAAACATTATTCTGAATGGTGAAAAATTGAAAGCATTTCCCCTAAGATCAGGAAGAATACAAGGGTGCCCACATTAACCACTATTATTCAACATAGATCTGGAAGTCCTAGCTATAGCAATCAGAAAAAAAAAAAAAAAAGAAGTAAAAGAAAACCAGATAAGAAAAGAAAAAGTAATGCTCTCACTGTGTGCAGATGACAAGATACTGCACATAGAAAACCCTAAAGATAGCATCAGAAAACTACTAGAGTTAATCAGTGAATTTAGGAATGTTGTGGGATATAAAAATGACAGAAATCACTTGCATTTCTATAAACTAATAATGAAAAACCAGAAAGAGAAATTAAGGAATCAATCCCATTCACCATTGCAACAAAATGAATTAAATATCTAGGAAGAAACTTACCTAAGGAAAGAAAAGAACTGTACACAGAAAATTATAAGACAATGATGAAAGTGAAGAACAACTAAAGAGTCTCTTGATGAAAGTGAAAGAGGAGAGTAAAAAAGTTGACTTAAAGATCAATATTCAGAAAAATAGGATCATGGCATCCAGTCCCATCACTTCATGACAAATAGATGGGGAAACAGTGGGAGATTTTATTTTGGGGGGCTCCAAAATCACTGCAGATTGTGATTGCAGCCATGAAATTAAAAGACGCTTACTCTTTGGAAGGAAAGTTATGACCAACCTAGACAGCATATTAGAAAGTGGAGACATTACTTTGTAAACAGATGTCCGTCTAGTCAAGGCTATGGATTTTCCAGTGGTCGCGTATGGATATGAGAGTTGGACTATAAAGAAAGCTGATAGCCAAAGAATTGATGCTTTTCAATTGTGGTGTTGGAGAAGACTCTTGAGAGTCCCTTGGAAATCCAACCAGTCCATTCTAAAGGGGATCAGTCCTGGGTGTTCATTGGAAGACTGATGCTGAAGTTGAAATCCAATACATTGGCCACCTGATGAGAAGAGCTGACTCATTGGAAAAGACCCTGATGCTGGGAAAGATGAGGGCAGGAGGAGAAGAGGACAACAGAGGATGAGACGGTTGGATGGCATCACCGAATTAATGGACAAGGGTTTTTGTAGACTCTGAGAGTTGGCAATGGATGGAGAGGCCTGGCATGTTGGGATTCATGGGGTTGCAAAGAGTTGGACACGACTGAGCAACTGAACTGAACTGATGAAAGAAACCAAAGATGACATAAACAGATGGAGAAATATTCCATGTATCTGGGTAGGAAGAATCAATTTTGTGAAAATAATTAAACTACCAAATGAAATGTGCAGATTCAATGGGATCCTTATCAAATTACCAATGGCATTTTTCACAGAACTACACCAAAATATTTCATAATTCATATGGAAACACAGAAGACCCCGAATAACCAAAGCAGTCTTGAGAAAAGAATAAGGCTAGAGGAATCAACCTTCCTTTCTTCTGATTATACTACAAAGTTATAGTAATCAAGACATTATGGTACTGGGACAAAAACAGAAATATACACCAATGGAAGAAGATAGAAAACCCAGAAATAAACCCATGCACCTTTGGGCATCTTATTCTTGACCAAGGAAGCAAGATATATGATGGGGGAAAAGACAACTTCTTCAAAAAACAGTCCTGGGAAAACTCGACAGCAAGGTGTAAAATAATGAAATTAGAACACTTCTTAACATCATCAGTTCAGTTCAGTTAAGTCGCTCAGTCATGTCCGACTCCTTGAGACCCCATGAATCACAGCACGCCAGGCCTCCCAGTCCACCAACAACTCTCGGAGTTCACTCAAACTCATGCCTATCAAGTCGGTGATGCCATCCAGCCATCTCATTCTCTGTCGTCCCCTACTCCTCCTGCCCCCCAAACCTCCCAGCATCAGAGTCTTTTCCAGTGAGTCAACTCTTCACATGAAGTGGCCAAAGTATTGGAGTTTCAGCTTTAGCATCAGTCCTTCCAATGAACACCCAGGATTGATCTCCTTTAGAATGGACTGGTTGGGTCTCCTTGCAGTCCAAGTAACTCTCAAGAGTCTTCTCGAACACCACAGTTCAAAAGCATCAATCCTTCAGTGCTCAGCTTTCTTCACAGTCCAACTCTCACATCCATACATGACCCCTGGAAAAACCATCGCCTTGACTAGACGGAACTTGGCTGGCAAAGTAACGTCTCTGCTTTTTACTATGCTATCTACGTTGGTCATAACTGTCCTTCCAAGGAGTAAGCATCTTTTAATTTCATGGCTGCAATCAGCATCTGCAGTGATTTTGGAGCCCCAAAGAATAAAGTCTGACACGGTTTCCACTGTTTCCCCATCTATTTCTCATGAAGTGATGGGACCAGATTCCATGATCTTAGTTTTCTGAATGTTGAGCTTTAAGCCACCTTTTTCACTCTCCTCTTTCACTTTCATCAGGAGGCTTTTGAGTTCCTCTTCACTTTCTGCCATAAGGGTGGTGTCATCTGCATATCTGAGGCTATTGACATTTCTCCCTGCAATCTTGATTCCAGCTTGTGCTTCTTCCAGCCCAGCGTTCCTCATGATGTACTCTGCATATAAGTTAAATAAGCAGGGTGACAATATACAGCCTTGACATACTCCTTTTCCTATTTGGAACCATTCTGTTGTTCCATGCCCAGTTCTAACTGTTGCTTCCTGACCTGCATATGGGTTTCTCAAGAGGCAGCTCAGGTTGTCTGTTATTACCATCTCTTTCAGAATTTTCCACAGTTTATTGTGATCCACACAGTCAAAGACTTTGGCATAGTCAGTAAAGAAGAAATAGATGTTTTTCTAGAACTCTCTTGCTTTTTTGATGATCCAGAGGATGTTGGCAATTTGATCTCTGATTCCTCTGCCTTTTCAAAAACCAGTTTGAACATCTGGAAGTTCACGGTTCACGTATTGCTGAAGCCTGGCTTGGAGAATTTTGAGCATGACTTTACTATTGTGTGAGATGAGTGCAATGTGCGGTAGTTTGAGCATTCTTTGGCATTGCCTTTCTTTGGGATTGGAATGAAAACTGACTTTTCCAGTCCTGTTGCCGTGAGATGGCAAGAGTGAATGTCGACATTCTAGGAATCTTAACATCATAGACAAAAATAAACTACAAATGTATTAAAAACCTGAATGTAAGAGCAGAAACTTTAAAACTCTTAGAGGAAAACATAGGCAGAATGACATAAACCAAAGCAAGATTCTCTATCACCCACCTCCTAGAGTAATGGAAATAGAAACAAAAGTAAACAGGTGGACCTGATTAGACTTAAAGGCTTTTGAAAAGGAAAGGAAACTATAATCAAGGTGAAAAGACAACCCTCAGAATGGGAGAAAATTATAGCAAATTAAACAACTGACAAAAGATTAGTTTCCAAAATATACAAGCAGCTCATACAAGTCAATACCAGAAAAGCAAACACAATCAAAAAGTGGAGAAAAAATGAAAACATTTATTTCTCCAAAGAAGTCAAACAGATACACATGGAAAGATGGTCAAAGTCATTCATTATTAGAGAAAAGGAAATTAAAACCACAATGAGATATCACCTCACACTGGTCAGAATGGCCATTATCAAAAAGTCTACAAACAATAAATGCTGGAGAGGGTATGGAGAAAACGGAATGCTCTTGTACCATTGGTAGGGATGTAAATTGATACAACCTCTATGGAAGTCAGTATGGAGATTCCTTAAAAAAAAAAAAAAAAAACTATTTATCCAACCAGCAATCCCACTCCGAGGCATATACCCTGAGGAAACCAAAATTGAAAAAGACACATTTTTCCAAGATTGGAAAAGAAGTAAAACTCACTGCTTGCAGATGACATGATCCTCTACATAGAAAACCCTAAAGACACCACCAGAAAATTACTAGAGGTAATCAATGAATATAGTATATTTGTAGGATATAAAATTGAAACAGAAATCTCTTGCATTCCTATACACTAACAATGAGAAAACAAAGAGAAATTAATGAAACAATTCCATTCACCATTGTGATGAAAAGAATAAAATATTTAAGAATAAATCTCCCTAAACAAACAAAAGACCTTCATATAAAAAACTATAAAACACTGATGAAAGAAATCAAAGATGTCACAAATAGATGGAGAAATATACCATGTTCATAGATCAGAAGAATCAATATAGTGAAAATGAGTATACTCCCCAAAGCAATCTACAGATTCAATGCAATCCCTATCAAGCTACCAACTGTATTTTTCACAGAACTGAGCAAATAATTTCACAACTTGTATGGAAATACAAAAAACCTCAAATAGCCAAAGCAATCTTGAGAAAGAAAAATGGAACTAGAGGAATCAACTGACTTCAGACTATACTACAAAGCTACAATCATCAAGATAGTATTGTGCTGGCACAACAGAAATATAGATCAATGCAACAAAATAGAAAACCCAGAGATAAAGACATGCACATATGGGCACTTTATCTTTGACAAAGGAGGCAAGAATACACAATTGAGAAAAGACTATCTATTTAACAAGTGGTGCTAGGAAAACTGGTCATCCACTTGTGAAAGAATGAAACTAGAACACTCCCTAACACCGTACACAAAAATAAACTCAAAATAGATTAAAAATCTAAATGTAAGACCAGAAACTATAAAACCTCAAGAGGCAAACATTAATCACTCTCTAATATAAATCACAGCAGGATCCTCTATGACCCACCTCCAAGAGAAATGGAAATAAAAGCAAAAATAAACAAATGGGACCTAATTAAATTTAAAAGCTTTTGCACAACAAAAGAAACTATAGGCAAGATGAAAAGACAGCCTTCAGAATGGGAGAAAATAATAACAAATGAAGCAACTGACAAATAATTGAACTCAAAAATATACAAGAAACTCCTGCAGCTCAATTCCAGAAAAATAAATGATCCAATCAAAAAATGGGCCAAAGAACTAAACAGACATTTCTCCAAAAAAGACATAAAGATAACTAAGAAACACATGAAAAGATGCTCAACATCCCTCATTATCAGAAAAATTCAAATCAAAACCACAATGACGAACCATCTCACACTGGTCAAAATGGCTGTTATCAAAAAGTCTACAAACAATAAATGTTGGAGAGGGTGCCAAGAAAAGGAAACCCTCTTACACTGCTGGTGGGAATGCAAACTAGTACTGACACTATGGAGAACAGTGTGGAGATTCCTTAAAAAACTGGAAATAGAACACCATATGACCCAGTAATCCCACTACTGGGCATGTATACTGAGGAAACCAGAATTGAAAGAAACACATGCACCCCAGTGTTCATGGCAGCACTGTTTACAATAGCTAGTACGTGGAAGCATCCTAAATGTCCTTCAGCAGATGAATGGATAAGAAAGCTGTGGTACATATACACAATGGAATATTACTCAGTTATTAAAAAGAACACATTTAAATCATATCTCATGAGGTGGATGATACTGGAGCTTATTATACAGAATGAAGTAAGTCAGAAAGAAAAACACCAATAGAGTATATTAACACATATATATAGAATTTAGAAAGATGGTAACAATGACCCTATATGCGAGACAGCAAAAGAGACATAGATATAAAGAACAGACTTTTGGACTCTATGGGAGAAGTTGAGGGTGGGATGATTTGACAGAATAGTATTGAAACATGTATATTACCATATGTGAAATAGATCACCAGTCCAGGTTTGATGCATGAAATAGGGCAATCAAAGCCAGTGCACTGGGACGAACCTGAGCGACGGGATGGGGAAGGGAGTGAGAGGGGGTTCAGGATGGGGGACACATGTACACCCGTGGCTGATTCATATCAATATATGCCAAAACCCACCAAATATTGTAAAATAATTAGCCTCCAATTAAAATAAATTAATTAAAAAAAAGACACATGTATCCCTTTGTTCATTGCAGCACTATTTACAATAGCTAGAACATGGAAAATACCTAAATGCCCACTGATAGATAAATTGATAAAGAAGTTGTGGTACACGTACACAATGGAATATTCAGTTCAATTCAGTTCAGTTGCTCAGTCGTGTCCGACTCTTTGTGACCCCATGAATCACAGCACGCCAGGCCTCCCTGTCCAACACCAACTTCCGGAGTTCACTCACGCTCATGTCCATCGAGTCGGTGATGCCATCCAGCCATCTCATTCTCTGTCGTCCCCGTCTCCTCCCACCCACAATCCCTCCTAGCATCAGAGTCTTATCCAGTGAGTCAACTCGTCGCATGAGGTGGTCAAAGTTTTGGAGTTTCATTACTTAGCCATAAAATGGAACACATTTGAGTTAGTTCTAATGAGGTGGATGAACCTAGAACCTATTATGGAGTGAAGTAAGTCAGAAAGAGAAAGATAGATATAACATTCTAACGCATATATACTGAATCTAGATAAATGATACTGAAGAATTTATTTACAGGGCAGAAATGGAGAAACAGACATAGAGAATAGACTTCTGTATATGGGGAGAGAGGAGGAGAGAGTGAGATTTATGGAAAGAGTAACATGAAAACTTATATTACCATATGTAAAATACATAGCCAATGGGAATTTGCTGTATGGCTGAGGAAACTAGAACAGGGGCTCTGTATCATCCTAGAGGGGTGGGATAGGGAGCGAGTTGGGAGGGAGTTTCAAAAGGGAGGGGATATATGTATACCTGTGGCTGATTCATGTTGAGGTTTGACAGAAAACAGCAAATTCTGTAAAGCAATTATCCTTCAATAAAAACATAAAAATGAAAAAAAGACCAAATTTTGGATTTGATCCAATATAAGTTTAACTCCACTATACTAGAGAGTATCCCTCTCTGACTCTCTAGTATCCTCTCTAATTTAGGAAACTTTCTGAAAATCAATATTAAATGTAAATGAATAAATAGCATTTACTCATGATCTACCACTGTATAAATAATATGAACACGAAAACAAGTGTATCATATAGAGGTGTTGAAAGGAAATTCCTAGCCATCAAACAAGTAGTGTGGAAATTCTTACACGTTCAGAGTGAGAATGTGTTGCAAAGAACAAAGTACATATGAGTCTGTGTTGTACCCAAACAATAGTCACAGTTCAGTCAGGATACAAGAATACAAATATAGATTAGATACTATTATAAAGTATCAAATTGTAGAGTATAACTTGAGTAGTGCTTTTTAGCTAAGAATATGTTATATGTGGTGTTTGAAAAATGTGATGCATGATACAGGATGCTCGGGGCTGGTGCACTGGGATGACGCAGAGGGATGATATAGGGAGGGAGGTGGGAGCGGGGTTCAAGATGGGGAACACATGTACACCCGGGACGGATTCATGTCATTGTATGGCAAAACCAGTACAATATTGTAAAGTAAAAAAAAAAAATGAAAATGCCAGGACCACACATGTGTTTACCAAATAAGTTTCTAAGGTTGTAACTTGGAAATGTGCATGTAATTTTAAACCCCACAGGTGATTCTAAAGTGCACTAGGAATAACAACCACTGGTTTAACATTAATATATTAAATACACAGATTAAAAAAGAAGAGGTTAATTTGGGCTGAGATTTTGAAAGATGGCTTCGTAGAAGAGATGAGATTTGAATGAAAAATGAGATAGACAGTAGGTGAAACAGACTTTTTTCTTTTACTTTTTAGCTCAGAATAAAATCTTTCCTTTAAGGATTTTATCTGTGTTTCAGATTCCTAATTGGATTGATGTAGAATAGATAATAAAACTTATAATAATAAATGCCAGGAAATGTTTATCTTCTTATATATCCATGATGTGGCTTCATAAACTCAGATTTAATATCTTGCTTGAAAATTCATTAATTGCTACAGATTAGCATTAATATATTAATTTGAAAATTTTATCAAAGTTATTAAATGCATTTTGGACTACAAATTGCCAATTGATGTTTTATCCAAAGTTGGATTCTTAGATCTTTAATATAGATTGGTATCTGGAAGCTGAATAACATATATTTATTTGTTGAATGAATGAAATATTTGGGTTTATTTGGTTAATTCATCCCACCTTGTTTGCGGGGCACATTTCAATAGTCTCCATTTGAAAGATCAAGAATTTTACCTCCAATTAAAATAAATAAATTAAAATAAATGTCTCCCCAGAAGAAAAAAAAAAAAAAAGAATTTTACTTACAATAGTTTTGATTTGTTGTTTCTTTCTCCTTCCAGAACCAGTGAGCTGGCAAAGACATTTAACAATCATTAGCTTTTAGGCTTTTTCTTTCCCAATGAAAATACTGAAGGAAAATAATTACAATGGAAAAGGTAAAAGCGTTCCAGGCATCCTAATACCAGGGGAGTTTTCCATCCATGTGGACACCTACACCAGCTGGTAAAGCTTTCTCCTCAGACTAGTCCCTCCAGAGGGTGGGGAAAGCAGAGTCACCCACCTGTTAACAGAAAGGAGCAGGGCCTCCCAGCTTGGTCAAGCTTGGGAAAACGGTTTCATAGAATAA
This sequence comes from Moschus berezovskii, assembly GCF_049115385.1. Classification (NCBI taxonomy): domain Eukaryota; kingdom Metazoa; phylum Chordata; class Mammalia; order Artiodactyla; family Moschidae; genus Moschus; species Moschus berezovskii. The sequence goes on along the minus strand of NC_142482.1, from coordinate 11,945,257 downwards.
GGTATAAGGTTATTTTGTCATTGTTTAGATTTGAAATGTTAATAGAATTGTAAAGGCATGACAGCCAAAAAGATCACTAAGAACTTTTATCTTGCTGTATTACATCCTTTCAGTGTTGTTGTTATAGAAAAAGTGTCAGAACGTACTCACATTTCCTCAGTAGAATTTTATGATACTTCTGGAAACAGTTTCGTAGCAGGGGCAGAATAAGAAGAAAGATTGAACAGAAAACAAAATACAGATGGAAAGAGTATGGTGAGCTGATGACAGAAGACTTTGATTTTATTTTTCACATATGTATTTTGGAGAACAAAGAGGGAGAAAATGGAAAGTATTAGACAGTGTTTAGTTCCAGACATGTATTTATAAAATATTTTTATTGCTCAGCAGTTTTAATAATAAGGATAGACAATACTGGTATTAGAGAAGAGGGAGCTTGGGCAGAAGCAGTTGTCCCAGAACAAGATTCCTGTGAGCTCATCCTTGGTGTCATTCAGAAGTCCAGGTTGTCCCACTGACTCCTTTAGTTCAGCTGACATGGCTGTAGGCTATAGGGACTTAAATAAATGGCCATTTCCCCCTAAAGAGCTACTGAAGGAACTCTTGGGGCAACTACATTCTATGGCAAACATGTGTAATTCATAGACCAAACTCAAGACTTCCAAGTTACTATTTGGTCTCTTGGTAACTGTTCTGACTGCAAAATAACCTCAGGAACTATGATTTTGAAAGTATCTGGCACCTGACTCAAGACCTACATCTACTGACCATTGTACTCTGGAAAATTTTTGCCCCCTCCTGCTGCTACATGATTTCCTCATCTCATACAAGCCTGATTGTAATCAGTAAAAAGGAAAAGAAAAATCAAAAATAAAATAAGCAGTGACTGAACATGAACATATCTTAAAAAGTTTATTTCACATTAGGTTGCACAGAATAGCAGAAAATAAAATGAATTTGTATTTTAATAATATTGTCAAGTGTGGTTTATCACATTTAAGTCCTTACATGTCATCTTGGGTATAGTAATAATTTTAATCAGACAAGGGTGTGCTAGAGCCACAGGTCTATGACATCCAAATATGTGCTTCTCTTCTCACTTTGGTAGCTTTATGTAGATCCAGATAGGACTTTTATACCACAGAAACTGGCAAACAGGATTCTTAATCCCTTTGGGCTGTTACAACAAAATAACACAGACAAGGTAGCTTATCAAACACTGAAATCTATTTCTCAACAGTTCTGGAGGCTGATATCTCCGATCAGGTGCCTGTGTGGTCAAGTGTAAGTCTTCTTCCAGATTGCAAACTTCTTTTTGTATATTCATATGGTAGAAGGAGATAAGGAGCTCAATGGGATCTCTAATCCCATTCAAGAGGATCTAATTACCTCTCACAGGCCCCATCTTCTAACACCATCAAAAACTGAGCATTCGAATTCCAATACATGAACTTGGGGGCATGGTGAATACAAGCATTCAGACCATTCATGAGTGCTGAGTTGCTTCAATCATGTCCAACTCTTTGCAATGTTATTGACTGTAACCCTCCAGTCTCCTCTGTACATGGGATTCTCCACGCAAGAATACTGGAATGGATTGCCATTTCCTTCTCCAGGGGACCTACCCAACCCAGAGATCAAACCAGCATCTCCTGCGTCTCTTGCCTTGAAAGCAGATTCTTTACCCACTGAGCCACTGTAACATTTAACAAATCAGGGCTTTCTATTTTGCAGAGAGCCACTGAAACAGTTTGACAGCACACCACTGAACTACATACACATTTTAGAAGAAGAGTCCTAATACAAATGTATGGTTTTGTAATTAAGAATATTGCTTGCTGAGTAAATATTTAAAGAAACTGTTTTAAAGAGAAGGTATTTCATTCGACTGCCAAAGCTCACATTGTTATTAGCCATCATTTAACCTCCTTTGTCTTAGTTTTTCTATCCTTAAAATGAGAACAGTATAATAACTACATCATAGAATGGTTCTGATGACTAAATGAGTTAATATATGTGCTGTTCTTTGAAAACTACCTGGCACAGAGAAAGTGCTCAGTAAGTATTTTCTACTAGTATTAACAAGAAATAAGACTGTATGGTTATTTACAGACCTGGTGTAAAAGGCTGCCTTAAATGTGTTATTTTCTTTGTTGAGCTTTTGTATCTTACAGAAGCCCTTACCCAACTTCCACAAATGTTGTGATGATCAGTTAAATGAAAACACATCAAATCACTTTGAAATGCATAAACCATTATGTAATGAAAGATTGAATAATTATGTAAATGGAATCATCTTGAATTTTATTTATACTGCATCTTTGAAATGAGCATCATATTTTCTTTTAGGAGATATTACTGCTTCTACAGAAACAGACACAAATGGTGCCCAAACCTTCTACTGTATAGTTTTAGGCAATGGAATTTATCAAAACACTACAGGTCACTAAAAGCACAGAGACTCAAGTCAAATTTCACATCTCAAGATCAGGCCAGCATTGTAATTTGGTAAGTAAATATTTGATCATTCAAGGATCTCCTAATTTGTAGAATGCACTAGTACAACAAAGCGAAAATCTTACATGTAGGCTATTTTGCAAAATAAGATGATATTAAAGTGCAATTTTCTTTAGAGGAAAAAAAAATCGGTTGTCTTTTCTGATGAGCGTTTCTAGCCAAATTAAAACTAATTTGGGGGTGTGCATCCAGATGTTCCCAATTTATGTTGACCTTCTAGCCAAGAACTGCTGAATAAGAGAGGGGATGTGTTTTAAATGTATTTTCTTACACTCAAAACTTCTAAGAAGCTAGTCTTTGTAGGCTTCCTTTTTATTTTTTTTTCCAGCCACATAGTCCCGTTCTCTCTCTAAATTGAGTCTCAGGTGATTTTGTGTTTGGATCCCCTGGGTCAGTGATGGGAAGTGAGATCTGACCCCGAGGCTTCCTGTTCTGGAAACCTGGCTCTGCTGATACAGGCTGAGGGTTAGGGTACAAGACATAGGATTAGGGGGAAGAGAGGAAACAAGCTGTTTCTTCCAACAGCCGGCTTGCCTCCTGCACCTTCTTAGTCAGGAGCTATGTCTCTTCCATGCTCCACTTCCCACCACTGTTGCCTTCATGATTGCAGCTCTCATCAGGTAATCCAAGACTCCTATTTTATAGCAGCAACTCTTGATCCTTGCGACCCTCCTGCCCAAGGTTGATTACGGCTTGCCCTTGTTGCTAATTTCTGGGTTGCCTCGTTTTTCTCTGGTTGGCGTCATCTATCACTTTCATCGTCTGTTTAATGCTTTAATCAATTCCCTGTGTGAGAAGCCAACCTTTAAATTATTACAGGTGAATACAGTTTTCCTTGACTGGAACCTGATTGGCCCATGATCTAACACAGATCTCCTAGTTAACTGAATTCTCAGGCACATGACACTTTTGAAAGCACAATTCCTCTGTATCCATCACAAAGATCTCATAGGCCTTTCTATAGCATGAACTTCTGCAATCACTCTTCCCTTTGCAGCACTTTTCCTTTAGTTATTAGTTAAATGACAGCTCTACCTCGAGACTGCTCTGTACCATTTCTCTGAGATGAAATCAGAGAAAAACTAATTTTCTTTATTTCTGCTAGCATCAGAGTCACAAGAATCTCAGCCATTACACTTGTTAGCCCAGCCTGCCTTCTTCTTCAGGTCATGTCCCTGAAATTCACTTAAAGGTAGTGGCTTTCTCAGATAATATTACCGTTTCTAGAGAATCACAAGGAGAAGGCAATGGCAACTCATTCTAGTACTCTTGCCTGGAAAATCCCATGGGCAGAGGAACCTGGCAGGCTAGAGTCCATGGGGTCGCTAAGAGTCGGACACAACTGAGCGACTTCACTTTCACTTTTCACTTTCATGCATTGGATAAGGAAATGGCAACCCACTCCATTATTCTTGCCTGGAGAATCCCAAGGACAGAGGAGCCTGTTGGGCTGCTGTCTACGGGGTCTCACAGAGTCGGACACGACTAATGTGACTTAGCAGCAGCAGCAGCAGAGAGTCACAAAGGATGATAGAGCCTACAGATAATTTTCATGAATCTGAAAATCAATATTTTCATGTATCTGACTAGAACATGCATCTGTGAGCTGTTACCATTCTAAAATTATATCCCTTCTTTCTTCTCAAGAAAGTAAGTTTAGGCCACTTGCTGCTGCTGCTGCTAAGTCACTTCAGTCGTGTCCGACTCTGTGTGACCCCATAGACGGAAGCCCATCAGGCTCTCCCGTCCCTGGGACTCTCCAGGCAAGAACACTGGAGTGGGTTGCCATTTCCTTCTCCAATGTGTAAAAGTGGAAAGTGAAAAGTGAAAGTGAAGTCGCTCAGCCGCATCCGACCCCTAGCGACCCCACGGACTGCAGCCCACCAGGCTCCCCCACCCATGGGATTCTCTAGGCAAGAGTACTGGAGTGGCTTGCCATTGCCTTCTCCGTTAGGCCACTTAACAACTCCATATTTAAAATTGATTTTAGGGAGTTTAAATTAAGCTCTATAATTATTCTCTTGGAGAAGGAAATGGCAAGCCACTCCAGTACTATTGCCTGGAAAATCCCATGGACATAGGAGCCTGGTAGGCTACAGTCTATGGGGTCTCAAAGAGTCGGACACGACTGAGCGACTTCACCTCACCTCACCTCACCTCAATAATTCTCTTACTCCAGAAGTATCAAGCTAGGGCTATATGTCCATGCATTTATTAAACTTATTTTGGACTGTGAACATTGAAATATTCATTAATGCTGAGTTTCTAAAATTATTTTATAAATATTTTTTGCATTTTCCCCTAAACTCTATCCTAACACAATGCATCTGTTGCTTCCCTTAAATGAAATGACCTTCTTTTTCCTTCTACTTTCTTTTGAGGTGTTATGAATTATCAATCAAATAATCATCTTTCCAGGAATATGCTCTGAATTTTCCTACACACTTGACCCCTGTTTATGCCCCCAAATAATTTGTGTGAAATATATTTACGTTTCTATCTCAAATTAAACTTCAAAGTTCTCTAATGAAAGGACTGTGTTTCATCTTTGTATATGCTCTGCTACTTTCTTGGTACTTCAGTTTAGTTCAGACACTAAGTCGTGTCTGGGCTTCCCTGGTGGCTCAGAGGTTAAAACGTCTGCCTCCATTGTGGGAGACACGGGTTCGATCCCTGGGTCGGGAAGATCCCCTGGAGAAGGAAACGGTAACCCACTCCAGTATTCTTGCCTGGAGAATCCCATGGACGGAGAAGCCTGGTAGGCTACAGTCCATGGGGTCGCATAGAGTCGGACACGACTGAGCGACGGAACGGAACGGAACGGAAGTCGTGTCTGACTCTTTGTGACCCCATGGACTGCAGCATGCCAGGTCTCCCTGTCCATCACCAACACCCGGAGTTTACCCAAACTCGTATCCATTGAGTTGGTGATGCCATCCAACCTTCCCATCCTCTGTCATCACCTTCTCCTCCCACCTTCAATCTTACCCAGCATCAGGGTCTTTTCCAATGAGTCAGTTCTTCGCATCAGGTGACCAAATTATTGGAGTTTCACCCTCAACATCAGTCCTTTCAATGAACACTCAGGACTGATCTCGTTTAGGATGAACTGGTTGGATCTTCTTGCAGTCTAAGGGACTCTCAAGAGTCTTCTCCAACACCACAGTTCAAAAGTATCAATTCTTCAGCTATCAGCTTTCTTTATAGTCCAAGTCTCACATCCATGCATGACTACTGGAAAAACCATAGCCTTGACTAGATGGACCTTTGTTGGGAAAGTAATGTCTCTACATTTTAATGTGCTGTCTAGGTTGGTCATAACTTTCCTTCCAAGGAGCAAAGATCTTTTAATGTCATGGCTGCAGTCACCATCTGCAGTGATTTTGGAGCCCCTCCCCCCAAAATAAAGTCTGCTTCTGTTTCCGCTGTATCCCCATCCACTTTCCATGAAGTGATGGGACCAGATGCCATGATATTAGTTTTCTGAATGGTGAGTATAAGCCAATTTTTTCAGTCTCCTCTTTCACTTTCATCAAGAGATTCTTTAGTTCTTCTTTGCTTTCTGCCATAAGGTTAGTGACAACTGCATATCTGAGGGGATTGATAGTTTTCCCGGCAATCTTGATTCCAGCTTGTGCTTCATCCAGCCCAGCATTCCTCATGATGCATATAAGTTAAATAAGCACGATGACAATATGCAACCTTGACATACTCCTTTTCCTATTTGGAACCAGTCTGTTGTTCCATGTCCAGTTCTAGCTGTTGCTTCCTGACCTGCTTAGAGATTTCTCAAGAGGCAGGTCAGGTGGTCTGGTATTCCCATCTATTTCTGAATTTTCCACAGTTTACTGGTCCCCACAGTCAAAGGCTTTGGCATAATCAATAAAGCAGAAATAGCTGTCTTTCTGGAACTCTCTTGCTTTTTCGATGATCCAGCGGATGTTGACAATTTGATCTTTCGTTCCTCTGCGTTTTCTAAATCCAACTGGAACATCTGGAAGTTCGCAGTTCATGTACTGTTGAAGCCTGGCTTGGAGAATTTTGAGCATTACTTTAGTAGCCTGTGAGATGAGCGTAATTGTGTGCTGGTTTGAGCATTCTTTGGCATTGCATTTCTAAAGGATTGGAATGAAAACTGACCTTTGCCTGTCTTGTGGACACTGCTGAGTTTTCCAAATTTGCTGGCATATTGAGTGCAGCACTTTCACAGCATAATCTTTTAGAATTTAAAATTGCTGAACTGAAAGTCCATCACCTCCACTAGCTTTGTTAGTAGTGATGCTTCCTAAGGCCCACGTGACTTCACATTCCAGATGTGAAGACATCAACAGATGGCTCTAGTTGAGTGATCATATATCATCGTGATTATCTGCGTCGTGAAGATCTTTTTTGTGCAGCTCTTTTGTGTATTCTTGCCACCTCTTCTTAATGTCTTCTGCTTCTGTTAGGTCCATACCATTTCTGTCCTTTATTGAGTCCATCTTTGCATGAAATGTTCCTTGGTATCTCTAATTTTCTTGAATAGATCTCTAGTCTTTCCCATTCAATTGCTTTCCTCTGTTTATTTGCATTGATCACTGAAGAAGGCTTTCTTATCTCTCCTTGTGAGTCTTTGTAATTCTACATTCAAATGGGTATATCTTTCCTTTTCTCCTTTGCTTTTCACTTCTCTTTTTTCACAGCTATTAGTAAGGCCTCCTCAGACAGACATTTTGCTTTCTTGCATTTCTTTTTCTTGGGGATGGTCTTGTTCCCTGTCTCCTGTACAGTGTCATGAACCTCCGTCCATAGTTCATCAGGCACTCTATCAGTTCTTGGTACTTAGGATTTATTAAAAATATTTTTTGACTGTTTCTGAGAAATATTCTACAGCTTCCAAGGCTTCTCATGCTGGACAAAAAATAAATATTTGGATCTTGAAATGAAAGGTTTGATTTCTTATATATATATATAGTATATATATATACTAGAAGAATATTTATCAGAAAATGTATAGCAAACAGGATTATTTCACAAAATTCATAGTGTTTGTGCCCCACTGTTTGAAGTATCAAGATGGCTAAAAACTTTGTTTGCGTTTTTCTGTAACATCTTGTGGAAAAATCCAAATGGACTCTTTGGTCAAACCAATATTTATATTTTCGTGGAACAGATTTTATAAACGCAGGAATAAATTCAAATTTTTCAAGAAAAGAATGCTAAGAATATTGCTCAGCCACTTAGTCATGTCTGACTCTTTGCAACTTCATGGACTCTAGTCCACCAGGCTCCGCTGTCCATAGAATTCTCCAGACAAGAATACTGGAGTGGGTTGTCATTTCTTTCCCCAGCTAAGAATATTATGGATATATATATCTACATATTTTGTTGTTCAGTTACGAAGTCATTTCCAACTCTTTCTGAAGACTCCATGATCTATAGCACACCAGGCTTCTCTGTCCTTAACTATCTCCTGGAGTTTGCTAAAACTCACGTCCACTGAGTTGGTGATGCCATACAACCATCTCATCCTCTCCTCCTGCCCTCAATCTTTCCCAAGGTAGTCTACATATCAATTCAGTTCACTTCAGTCGCTCAGTCGTGTCCGACTCTTTGTGACCCCATGAATCACAGCATGCCAGGCCTCCCTGTCCATCACCAACTCCCGGAGTTCACTCAAACTCATGTCCATCGAGTCGGTGATGCCATCCAGCCATCTTATTCTCTGTCGTCCCCTTCTCCTTCCACCGCCAATTCTTCCTAGTATCAGACTCTTTTCCATTGAGTCAACTCAACCCATGAGGTGGCCAAAGTATTGGAGTTTAAGCTTTAGCATCAGTCCTTCCAATGAATACCCAGAATTGATCTTCTATAGAATGGACTGGTTGGATCTCCTTGCAGTCCAAGGGTCTCTCAAGAGTCTTCTCCAGCACCACAGTTCAAAAGCATCCATTCTTCGGCTATCAGCTTTCTTCACAGTCCAACTCTCACATCCATACATGACCACAGGAAAAACCATAGCCTTGACTAGACTTCTCATGCTGGCAAAGTAATGTCTCTTACTTGGTTGGCAAAGTAATATCTCTGCTTTTTAATATGCTATCTAGAACTGTGGTGTTGGACTTCTCCAACACCACAACTCTTGAGAATCCCTGTACTGCAAGGAGATCCAACCAGTCCATTCTAAAGGAGATCAATCCTGGGTGTTCATTGGAGGGACTGATGGTAAAGCTGAAACTTCAATACTTTGGCCATCTCATGCGACGAGTTGACTCACTGGGAAAGACTCGGATGCTGGGAAAGGTTGAGGGCGGGAGGAGAAGGGGAAGACAGAGAATGAGATGGCTGGATGGCATCACCGACTCTGTGGACATGAGTTTGAGTGAACTCTGGGAGTTGGTAATGGACAGGGAGGCCTGGTGTGCTGTGATTCATGGGGTTGCGGAGAGTTGGACACGATGAGCGAATGAACTGAACTGAACTGAACTAGGCTGGTCATAACTTTCCTTCCAAGGAGTAAGCGTCTTTTAATTTCCTGGCTTCAGTCAGCATCCACAGTGATTTTGGAGCACAAAAAAATAAAGTCTGACAATGTTTCCACTGTCTCCCCATCTATTTCCCATGAAGTGATGGGACCAGATGCCATGATCTTTGTTTTCTGAATGTTGAGCTTCAAGCCAAATTTTCACTCTCCTCTTTCACTTTCATCAAGAGGCTTTTGAGTTCCTCTTCACTTTCTGCCATAGGGTGGTGTCATCTGCATATCTGAGGTTATTGATATTTCTCCCGGCAATTTTGATTCCAGCCTGTGCTCCTTCCAGCCCAGCGTTCCTCATGATGTACTCTGCATATAAGTTAAATAAGCAGGGTGAAAATATACGACCTTGATGTACTCCTTTTCCTATTTGGAACCACTCTGTTGTTCCATGTCCAGTTCTAACTGTTGCTTCCTGACCTGCATACAGGTTTCTCAAGAGGCAGGTCAGGTGGTCTGCTATTCCCATCTCTTTCAGAATGTTCCACAGTTTATTGTGATCGACACAGTCAAAGGCTTTGGCATATTCAATGAAGAAGAAATAAATGTTTTTCAAGAACTCTTGCTTTCTTTATGATCCAGCGGATGTTTGCAATTTGATCTCATATAAGCTAAGGTAAAAATTCGTATAATCAAGAATATGCCATTACAAATCAATTGCCTAAAATTTTTCATTTTCATTTGAACACTTACTCTTTTATTTTAAACTAGTTTTCAAAATTGTTCCTGCAACGATCTCATTTGTTAGTATAAACTAACATCATTCTATTAGTTTTGCTAACTAAAAACATAAAATGTGATATATACACACTCCAATTCAAGAAAAAGTTTGTTTCAGTAGAGCCCTAGTACAAAGTCTGGAATATTAGAAGTACTCAGTTACTCAACAAGTAGTTTCTTCTTCCATTTCTCTATATTAATCATGACAGAAAAACTTTAAGTTCAGTTCAGTTCAGTTCAGTCGCTCAGTCATGTTCGACTCTTAATGACCCCATGAACCACAGCACGCCAGGCCTCCCTGTCCATCACCAGCTCCCCGAGTTCACTCAAACTCATGTCCATCGAGTCAGTGACGCCATCCAGCCACCTCATTCTCTGTCGTCCCCGTCTCCTCCTAACCCAATCGCTCCCAGCATCAGAGTCTTTTCCAGTGAGTCAACTCGTCACATTAGGTGGCCAAAGTATTGGAGTTTCAGCTCTAGCATAAGTCCTTCCAATGAATACCCAGGATTGATCTCCTCTAGAATGGGCTGGTTGGATCTCCTTGAAGTCCAAGGGACTCTCGAGAGTCTTCTCCAGCACCACAGTTCAAAAGCATCAATTCTTCGGCGATCAGCTTTCTTCACAGTCCAACTCTCACATCCATACATGACCACGGGATAAACCATAGCCTTGACTAGATGGACCTTGGTTGGCAAAGTAATGTCTTTGCTTTTTAATATGCTACCTAGGCTGGTCATAACTTTCCTTCCAAGGAGTAAGCGTCTTTTAATTTCTTGGCTGCAATCAGCATCTGCAGTGATTTTGAAGCCCCCCAAAAAATAAAGTCTGACACAGTTTCCACTGTTTCCCCATCTATTTCCCATGAAGTGATGAGACCAGATGCCATGATCTTTGTTTTCTGAATGTTGAGCTTCAAGCCAACCTTTTCACTCTCCTCTTTCACTTTCATCAAGAGGCTTTTGAGTCCCTCTTCACTTTCTGCCATAAGGGTGGTGTCATCTGCATATCTGAGGTTATTGATATTTCTCCCGGCAAACTTGATTCCAGCTTGTGTTTCTTCCAGCCCAGCGTTCTTCATGATGTACTCTGCATATAAGTTAAATAAGCAGGGTGACAATATACAACCTTGACGTACTCCTTTTCCTATTTGGAACCAGTCTGTTGTTCCATGTCCAGTTCTAACTGTTGCTTCCTGACCTGCATACAGGTTTCTCAAGAGGCAGGTCAGGTGGTCTGGTATTCCCATCTCTTTCAGAATGTTCCACAGTTTATTGTGATCGACACAGTCAAAGGCTTTGGCATAGTCAATGAAGCAGAAATAGATGCTTTTCTTGAACTCTCTTGCTTTCTCCATAATCCAGCGGATGTTGTCAATTTGATCTCTGGTGCCTCTACCTTTTCTAAAACCTACTTGAACTGGTTAGCTTAATTCTCATACTAGGACTATGCTTAGTGCCACATAACACACTTTTCTTCTAAAGATCATTTAGTATTAAAATAACATCTACTAGGACTGATGCTATAACTGAAGCTCCAATACTTAGTTTACTTGATGGGAAGAACTAACTCACTGGAAAAGACTCTGATCCTGGGAAAGATTGAAAGCAGGAGGAAAAGGGGACAACAAGGTAATTTACCAGCTTACCTTTCTACCTCCAATCCCTTTTGCTTAAGTACCCTATGATAGAAACACTTAAAATAATTTATATCATATTTTTTCTCAGGTTGAGATGGTTGGATGGCATTATTGACTTGATGGACATAAGTTTGAACAAGCTTCAGGAGTTGATGGATAGGGAAGCCTGGCATGCTGCAGTCCATGGGGTCTCAAAGAGTCAGACATGACTAAGCAACTGAACTGAACTGAACTGAGGAGTTTCCTGGTGATCCATTGGTTAAGATTCTGAAATCCCAATTTAGGAGGCCTGAGTTTGATCCTTAGTTGAGGAGCTAGATCCCACCTGTTACAACTAAGACTTAACATTCTGCAACTAAAGATACTATGTGGTACAGTGAAGACTGAAGATCCCATATGCCACAACTAAGACCTGGTGCAGCCAAGTAAATATTTTTTAAAATATCTGTCAGTTATGAGGTATATTAAGATTTATTTTAACTGACAAATTTCTATTGGACATATTCACATTATTCAGTGCCATGTTTTAAGAAATATAATCATTCTTATTTTCTTTTGGAATCTTTTCATAGCACTAAAACAAATAAACCCAGTCACAGCACTATTAAAGGAATAAATGGACATGTAAGTTAAAACTAGTTATCTCCATTGAGAAATCATTTTTGTCTTCTTTTTTGTTTACATCTATTTCCATATTTCTTTCAAATTATGTACTTTCATATCAAGAGAGTTTCATAGACTTTGAACAGTTAGCAGTTGGTTATTCTTGTTGATAGCTTCATAGTTTTCTTCTCTCCTCTAGTTTTAATCATATACCCATTCACGATGAAAAAAAACATTTGAGACAATTTAAGAATCCAAATTTACATTCTGACAATGGATGCTCTCCCCATTACCACCATCCAAAATTTAGACCATGTCCTCAACTTAAGTTGCTGACAAAACAAGTTACCAGCTTACCTCCCTACCTCCAGTCCCCTTTGCTTAATTACCCTACGGACAGAATCACTTAAAATAATGTCTATCATATTTTCCTCAGTGATCAATGCAAGGAAATAGAGGAAAACGAAAGAATAGGAACGACTAGAGATCTCTTCAAGAAAATTAGAGATACCAAGGGAATATTTCATTCAAAGATGGGCACAATAAAGGACATGGACCTAATAGAAGCAGAATATATTAGGAAAAGGTGGCAAGAATACACAGAAGAGCTATACAAAAAAGGTGTTAATGGCCCAGATAACCATGATGGTATGATCACTCACCTAGAGCCAGATATCCTGGAATATGAAGTCAAGTGGGCCTTAGGAAGCGTCACTAAGAACAAAGCTAGTGAAGGTGATAGAATTCCAGTTGAGTTATTTCAAATCCTAAAAGATGATGCTGTGAAAGTGCTGCATTAAATATTCCAGCAAATTTGAAAAACTCAGCAATGACCACAGGACTGGAAAAATGTCCATTTTTATTCAAATACCAAAGAAAAAGAATGCCAAAGAATGCTCAAACTACTGCACAATTGCACTCATCTCACAGGCTAGTAAAGTAATGCTCAAAATTCTCCAATGCAGGATTCAACAGTATGTGAACCATGAACTTCCAGATGTTCAAGCTGGATTTAGAAAAGACAGATCAAATTCCTAGCATCTGTTGGATCATGGAAAAAGCAACAGAGTTCCAGAAAAACACCTATGTCTTCTTTATCGACTACTTTAGAGCAAAGCTTTTGATTGTGTGGATCACAACAAACTGTGGAAAACACTTAAAGAGAAGTGAATACCAGGTCACCTGACCTGCCTCCTGAGAAATCTGTATGCAGGTCAAGAAGCAATAGTTAGAACTGGACATGAAACAACAGACTGCTTCCAAATTGGGAAAGGAGTACGTCAAGGCTGTATATTGTCACCCTGCTTATTTAACTTCTATGCAGAGTACATCATGAGAAATGCCAGACTGGATGAAGCACAAGCTGGAATCAAGATTGATGGGAGAAATATCGATAACCACAGATACGCAGTTGTCACTACCCTTATGGCAGAAAGCAAAGAAAAGCTAAAGAGCCTCTTGATGAAAATGAAAAAGGAGAATGAAAATGTTGGCTTAAAACTCAACATTCAGAAAACTAAGATCATGATCAGGTCCCATCACTTCATGGCAAACAGCTGGGGAAACAATGGAAACAGTGACAGACTTTATATATTGGGGAACCAAAATCACTGCAGATGGTGGCTACAGCCATGAAATTAAAAGAAACTTGCTCCTTGGAAGACATCTATGACCAACCTAGACAGCATATTATAAAGCAGAGACATTACTTTGCTGAAAAAAATCCATGTAGTCAAAGCTATGGTTTTTCCAGTAGTCATTTATAGATGTGACTGTTGGACTCTAAAGAAATCTGAGCGCCAAAGAATTGATGCTTTTGAACTGTGCTGTTGGAGAAGTCTCTTGAGAGTCTCTTGGACTGCAAGGAGATGATACTGGTTAATCCTAAAGGAAATCAACCCTGAATATTCCTTGGAAGGCTTGATGCTCAAGCTGAAACTCTAATACTTTGGCCATCTGATGTGAAGAACTGACTCATTGGAAAAGACCCTGATGCTCGGAAATACTGAAGGCAGAAGGAGAAGCAGATGAGAGAGGATGAGATCACTGGATGGCGTCACCAACTTGATGGGCATGAGTTTGAGTAAATTCTGGGAGTTGGTGATTGACAGGGCAGCCTGGCATGCTGCAGTCCACGGGATCACAGAGTTGGACATGACTGAGTAACTGACCTGACTGAACTGATCATATTTTCACTTCCAGCTTAAAAACTTAAATGACCTCCCATTTTTATCAAATTAAATCCCCCAGTTTGACTTTCAAGGATTTCTGAGTTAAAAATGAGTTGACTCTGAGTTAATACTAACTCATCTTTAAATAGCATTGATATAATTACTTGTTACAACTCAGTGGAAGAAATTCCAAGCACATTTATCTGATAATGAAACTTGGCTCACCCTCCCCCTTCTAAAAAATATTTTTGATCCTTCCCCCTTGTCCCTGATGTGGGTTAGGTACACCTCCCCTTCCAGATGTCTCCAGCAAATTCATCAGAGAAAGGATACTTTGTTGTCACATTTTGCTTATCTGTCCGTATCCCTCATTAGAATATGTCTGTTTTGGGCAGAAACACCGTCAGCTCACCTTTATAGCTCAAAAGTCTACTAAAGTGTTGCCATGTCAGAAATGCTGAAAAATGACTGTTAAATAAATGACATTTACAGTATTAGGTATTGTGTTTCTGGTGCCAAAAATGTACTCATGTCTCACTTCTAGGTAAAATGCTTCCTTACTCTCCTCTTTATATTTCTTCCCACTTCTAGTGTAACTTTAGTGCTCATCAGAAAAGAGAAGAGACGTGATTTGGGGCTCCCAACATAAATCAAAATAATTTGTTTCTAAAGCAATACTGTTTCTCTTTAAAGAGTCTAAAACGCCAAAGAATCAAATGAGACAAATAGGCAGTATATGCAGAATCCTCACATAAGACTTCATCACTCAGTTCAACCCTAGAAACATGTACCAAACTCCAAGATGTCATTCTTTGGAACAGTTTTATTCTCTGTGTAAAGAGTTTCAGCTATTCCCTCTTCGTGATATAATTAAATCTCTTTTCCTGCTCCCACACTTTCCTCTGTCTCCTGGCCAATTTCTTCTCAAAACCAATGCCTGAGGACACCCTAAGATAGAAAACATACTCAATTGGAGTCTGTTCAACATTTCCTCATTTTAGGTGTCATTTTAGAATTTACTGTGACCCACAGGCATATGCAGCACTGTTGTCATAATTCAACACATTGTTTCATGTGAGAAATTTCCCCAAAAGCCTTTCTTAAATGCATACTTCTTGCTTGGTTCCAGGTAATTTCCTCAAAAGGCAATCGTGTTCACCATGGAAAAGATTGGACCCTCCATTAGTTGGAGTTGGGGACCTTCACCAGAAAGCAGTCATTCACCTCTGTTTTGGCTCTTCCTTTTACTGCTTTTACTGCTTTTGAACTGCGATGTTGGAGAAGAATTTTGAAAGTCCTTTGGACTGCAAGGAGATCCAACCAGTCAATCCTAAAGGAAATCAACCCTGAACATTCATTGGAAGGACTGGTGCTGAAGCTGAAACTCCAATACTTTGGCCACCTGATGTAAAGAACTGACTCATTGGAAAAGACCCTGATGTTGCGAAAGATTGAAAGCAGGAGGAGAAGGGGACAAAAGAGGATGAGGTAGTTGGATAGCATCACCGACTTAATGGACATGAGTTTGAGTAAACTCCAGGAAATGGTGATGGACAGGGAAGCCTGGCATGCTGCAATCCATGGGGACACAAAGAGTCGGACATGACTGAGTGACTGTACTAAACTTTACTGCTTAAATTCACTTTGGTTCAAGGATGATCTATATTTACCATACAGTATATACTGTAAAATTTGAAAATAAATGTGTTTAAAATATGCACACGTACATTTATTTATACTAATGTGATTTCTTACCAGCTCAATAGAATGCTAAACAACTAATTTAAGAAGCAAGATTAAGAAAGTAGAATAGCTGATTTTTTCTTTGCTATCTCATTTTATAGACCATTATAACACTAAAAAGTTTTGCTATCCCTCTGAGTTTATGTAAGTTATTTTTTTTAATCCTACTGAGTATTTTTAAATGAGTATTGACCCACAAAGCTGTAGATTAAAATATTACTTGAGAAAAATCATAAGATTTAGTGATATGGAACCAGTGCAAGACATTATTTGACAAAGCAAGATCTGTAAAAATATATTTCTATTGACTGTGATTAAAAATATCCCCTTCATGGATCACAGCCTTGTCAGGGCAAATGGGTTTGCATAACTCAATGAAGTTATAAGCCATGCAATACAGGATCACTTAAGACTGGTGGGTAATAGTGGAGAGTTCTGAAAAAACATAGTCCACTAGAAATGCTGTGCTAAGTCGCTTCAGTCATGTCTAACTCTTTGTGACCCTAAGTACTGTTGCCCACCAGGCTCCTCTGTCCAACGGTTTCTCCAGGAAAGAACTAAAGAGGGTTGCCATACCCTCCTCCAGGGCTATCTTCCCAACTCAGGAATCAAATTGGCATGTCTTACATTTTCTACATTGGCAGGCGAAGTTTTACCACTAGCACCACCTAGGAAACCCGGTTCACTAGAGGAAGGAATAGCAACCCGCTCCAGTATTCTTTCCATAAAGCCCCCATGAAGAGTGTAAAAGGGAAAAGATATTACACCAGAAGATGAGTCCCCCAGACCAAAAGGAGTCCTATATGTTACTGGGGAAGAGCAAAGAGCAATTACTAATAGCTAATAGCTCGGGGAAGGCAATGGCAAGCCACTCCAGTACTCTTGCCTTAAAAATCACATGAATGGAGGAGTCTGGTGGACTGCAGTCCATGGGGTCGCTTCTAGTCGCACGCGACTGAGCGACTTCACTTTCACTCTTCACTTTCACACATTGGAGAAGGAAATGGCAATCCACTCCAGTGTTCTCGCCTGGAGAATCCCAGGGATGGCGGAGCCTGGTCGGCTGCCGTCTATGGGGTAGCACAGAGTTGGGCACGACTGAAGCGACTTAGTAGTAGCAGCAATAGCTCCATAAAGAATTAAGAGACTTTGCCAAAGTGGAAGCAGTACTCTGTTATGAATGTATCTGGTGGTGAAAGTCTGATGCTATAAAGAACATCTTTGTCTAGGAACCTGAAATGTTAAGTCCATGAATCAAAGTATACTGGACAGGGTCAAGTAGGACATTTCAAGAGTGAACATCAACACCTTAGGAATCAGTGAACTAAAATGGATGGAAATGGGTGAATTTAATTCAGATGACCATTATATCTACTAGTGTGGGAAAGAATCCTTTAGAAGTGGAAGAGCCCTCATAGTTAACAAAAGAGTCTGAAATGCAGCATTTGTGTGTGGTCTCAAAAATGACAGAATGATCTCAGTTCATGTACAAGATAAGCCATTCAACATCCCAGTAAATATATGCCCCAACTACCAATGCTGAAGAATTTGAATGGTTCTAAGAAGATCTATGCGACGCGAGACGCCGGCCCCAGCGGCGCAGACGCGACGCGAGAGACGCCGGCCCCGGCACAACGAACGACGCAAAGAAGTGCGGCCGTGAGGAGCTACCCCACGCCTGAGGCCAGGGCTGGCAGCGGAGAGGAGCTACCCCACGTCCAACAGGCGGTGGCTGTGCGGGCGCAGGAGGGCCGAGAGGAGCTACTCCGCGTTCAAGGTCAGGAGGGGAGGCCTTGAGGAGATACCCCTCACCCAAGGTAAGGGGTGCACTTTGCTGGAGCGGCTGTGAAGAGATTTTCCACGACCAAGGTAAGAGAAACCAAAATAAAACGGTAGGTATTGCTAGGGGGCACCAGAGGGCAGACAAACTGAAATCATAATCACGGGAAACTAGCCGATCTGATCACATGGACCACAGCCGAATGTGGTCCACTGGAGAAGGGAATGGCAAACCACTTCAGTATACTTGCCTTGAGAACCCCATGAAGAGTAACAAAGGGCAAAATGATAGGATACTGAATGAGGAATTCCCCAGGTCGGTAGGTGCCCAGTATGCTACTGGAGCTCAGTGGAGAAATAACTATAGAAGGAATAAAGGGATGGAGCAAAAGCAAAACCAATACCCAGTTGTGGATGTGACCAGTGATAGAAGCAAGGTCCGGTGCTGTAAAGAACAATATTGCATAGGAACCTGGAATGTTAGGTCCATGAATCAAGGCAAATTGGAAGTGGTCAAACAGGAGATGGCAAGAGTGAACATAGACATTCTAGGAATCAGTGAATTAAAATGGACTGGAATGGGTGAATTTAACTCGGATGACCATTATATCTACTACTGTGGGCAGGAATCCCTTAGAAGAAATGGAGTAGCCATCATGGTCAACAAAAGAGTCCAAAATGCAGTACTTGGATGCAATCTTAAAAATGACAGGATGATTTCTGTTCGTTTCCAAGGCAAACCATTCAATATTACAGTAATCCAGGCCTATGCCCCAACCAGTAATGCTGAAGAAGCCGAAGTTAATCGGTTCTATGAAGACCTACAAGACCTTGTAGAACTAACACCCAAAAAAGATGTCCTTTTCATTCTAGGGGACTGGAATGCAAAAGTAGGAAGTCAAGAAACACCTGGAGTAACTGGCAAATTTGGCCTTGGAGCACGGAATGAAGCAGGGCAAAGGCTAATAGAGTTTTGTCAAGAGAATGCACTGATCATAGCAAACACCCTCTTCCAACAACACAAGAGAAGACTCTACACATGGACATCACCAGATGGTCAACACCGAAATCAGATTGATTATATTCTTTGCAACCAAAGATGGAGAAGCTGTATACAGTTAGCAAAAACAAGACGAGGACCTGACTGTGGCTCAGATCATGAACTCCACATTGCGAAGTTCAGACTTAAATTGAAGAAAGTAGGGAAAACCACTAGACCATTCAGATATGACCTCAATCAAATCCCTTATGATTATACAGTGGAAGTGAGACATAGATTTAAGGGACTAGATCTGATTGATAGAGTGCCTGATGAACTCTGGACGGAGGTTCGTGACATTGCACAGGAGACAGGGACCAAGACCATCCCCATGGAAAAGAAAGGCAAAAGAGCGAAATGGCTGTCTGAGGAGGCCTTACAAACAGCTGTGAAAAGAAGAGAGGCTAAAAGCAAAGGAGAAAAGGAAAGATATAAACATCTGAATGCAGAGTTCCAAAGAATAGCAAGGAGAGATAAGAAAGCCTTCCTCAGTGATCAATGCAAAGAAATAGAGGAAAACAACAGAATAGGAAAAACAAGAGACCTCTTCAAGAAAATTAGAGATTCCAAGGGAACATTTCATGCAAAGATGGGCTCGATAAAGGACAGAAATGGTATGGACCTAAAAGAAGCAGAAGATATTAAGAAGAGGTGGCAGGAATACACAGAAGAACTGTACAAAAAGATCTTCACGACCAAGATAGTGACGATAATGTGATCACTGACCTAGAGCCAGACATCTTGGAATGTGAAGTCAAGTGGGCCTTAGAAAGCATCACTACTAACAAAGCTAGTGGAGGTGATGGAATTCCAGTTGAGCTATTTCAAGTCTTGAAAGATGATGCTGTGAAAGTGCTGCACTCAATATGCCAGCAGATTTGGAAAACTCAGCAGTGGCCACAGGACTGGAAGAGGTCAGTCTTCATTCCAATCCCAAAGAAAGGCAATGACAAAGAATGCTCAAACTACCGGACAATTGCACTCATCTCACACGCTAGTAAAGTCATGCTCAAAATTCTCCAAGCCAGGCTTCAGCAGTATGTAAACCATGAACTCCCAGATGTTCAAGCAGGTTTTAGAAAAGGCAGAGGCACCAGAGATCAAATTGCCAACATCCACTGGATCATGGAGAAAGCAAGAGAGTTTCAGAAAAACATCTATTTCTGCTTCATTGACTATGCCAAGGCCTTTGACTGTGTGGATCACAGTAAACTGTGGAACATTCTGAAAGAGATGGGAATCCCAGACCACCTGACCTGCCTCTTGAGAAACCTGTATGCAGGTCAGGAAGCAACAGTTAGAACTGTACATGGAACAACAGACTGGTTCCAAATAGGAAAAGGTGTACGTCAAGGTTGTATATTGTCACCTTGCTTATTTAACTTATATGCAGAGTACATCATGAGGAACGCTGGGCTGGAAGAAGCACAAGCTGGAATCAAGATTGCCAGGAGAAATATCAATAACCTCAGATATGCAGATGTCACTACCCTTATGGCAGAAAGTGAAGAGGAACTCAAAAGCCTCTTGATGAAAGTGAAAGAGGAGAGTGAAAAGGTTGGCTTGAAGCTCAACATTCAGAAAACAAAGATCATGGCATCTGGTCCCATCACTTCATGCGAAATAGATGGAAAAACAGTGGAAACAGTGTCAGACTTTATTTTTTTGGGCTCCGAAATCACTACGGATGCTGATTGCAGCCATGAAATTAAAAGATGCTTGCTCCTTGGAAGGAAAGTTATGACCAACCTGAATAGTATATTAAAAAGCAGAGACATTACTTTGCCAACCAAGGTCCGTCTAGTCAAGGCAATGGTTTTTCCCGTGGTCATGTATGGATGTGAGAGTTGGACTGTGAAGAAAGCTGATTGCCCAAGAATCGATGCTTTTGAACTGTGGTGTTGAAGAAGACTCTTGAGAGTCCCTTATACTGCAAGGAGATCCAACCAGTCCATTCTAAAGGAGATCAACCCTGGATGTTCATTGGAGGGACTGATGCTAAAGCTGAAACTGCAATACTTTGGCCACCTCATGTGACGAGTTGACTCACTGGAAAAGACTCTGATGCTGGGAAATGTTGGGAGCGGGAGGAAAAGGGGACGACGGAGAATGAGATGGCTGGATGGCATCACCTACTCTGTGGACATGAGTTTGAGTGTACTCCGGGGGTTGGTGATGGACAGGGAGGCCTGGTGTGCTGTGATTCATGGGGTCGCGGAGAGTCGGACACGACTGAGCGACTGAACTGAACTGAACTGAAGAAGATCTATAATACCTTCTTGAACTAACACCAAAAAACGATCATAGGGATTGGAATGCAAACGTAGGAAATCAAGAGATACCTGGAGTAACAGGTAAGTTTGTCCTTGTAGTACAAAATAAAACCGGGCAAAGACTAACAGAGTTTCATCAAGAAGCATGCTGGTCATAACAAACACTCTTTTCCAACAACACAAGAGAGAACTCCATACATAGACATCACCAGATGGACAATGCTGAAGTCAGATTGATTGTATTCTTTGCAGCCAAAGATGAAGAAGCTCTATACTGTCAGCAAAAACAAGACCTGGAGCTGACTGTGGCTCAGATCATGAGCTCCTTATTGCAAAATTCAGGCTTAAATTGAAGAAAGTAGTGAAAGCCACTAG
This sequence comes from Moschus berezovskii, assembly GCF_049115385.1. Taxonomy (NCBI): domain Eukaryota; kingdom Metazoa; phylum Chordata; class Mammalia; order Artiodactyla; family Moschidae; genus Moschus; species Moschus berezovskii. The sequence goes on along the minus strand of NC_142482.1, from coordinate 11,923,884 downwards.
ACAACTCAGGTATGACCTAAATCAAATCCCTTAGGATTATACAGTGGAGGTGACCAATAGATTCAAGGGATTAGATCTGGTAAACAGAGCGCATGAAGAACTGTGGACAGAGGTTTGTAACATTGTTGGTAACACCACCGGAAGTGGTGACCAAAGCCATCACCACGAAAAAGAAATGCTTCTTGCAAAGGCAAAAGGGTTGTCTAAGGAGGCTTCTCTTGTGGCTCAGCTGGCAAAGAATCTGTCCACAAAGAGGGATACCTAGGTTTGATCCCTGGGTTGGGAAAATCCCCTGGAGAAGGGAAAGGCTACCCACTCCAGTATTCTGGCCTAGAGAATTCCATAGACTGTATAGTCCATGGGGTCACAAAGGGTCAGACACAACTAAGTGACTTCCACTTCCACATGGAGGCTTTACAAATAGCTGATTAAAGAAGAGAGGAGTTCCAGGGAATAGCAAAAAGTGATGAGAAGACCTTCTTAAGTGAACAATGCAGAGAAATAGAGGAAAACAATAGAATGGGAAAGACTGTCGGTCTCTTCAAGGAATTCGCGATACCAAGGGAACATAACATGGAAAGATGGGCACAATAAAGGAGAGAAATAGTATGGTCCTCACAGAAGCAGAAGGCATTAAGTAGAGGTGTAAGCATACACAGAAGAACTATACAAAAAAGTTACCAAACTTTTGGATAACCATGATGATGTGGTCATTCACCTAGAGTCAGACATCCTGAAGTGTGAAGTCAAGTGGACATTAAGAAGAATTAATTAACAAAGTGAACAAATTAATTAAGTGAACAAAGCTAGTGGAAATGATGGAATTCCAGCTGAGATATTTCAAATCCTAAAAGATTATACTGTTAAAGTGCTGCACTCACTACTGTCAGCAAGTTTTGAAAACTTAGCAGTGGCCACAGGACTGGAAAAGATCAGTTTTCATTCCAATCCCAAAGACGTGCAATGCCAAAGAATGTTCAAACTACTGTACAATTGCACTTATTTCAATGCTAGCAAGGTAATGCTCAAAATCCTTCAAGTTAGGCAGTACATGAACCAAAAACTACCAGATGCACAGAACTGCGTTTAGAAAGGGCAGAGGAATCAGAGATTAAATTGCCAACATTCGTTGGATCATAGAGAAAGCAAGGGAATTCCAGATAAACATCTATTTCTGCTTCATTGAGTATGCTAAAACATTTGACTGTTTCGATCACAACATACTGTGGAAAATTCTTGAAGATATGGGAGAACCAGACCACCTTACCTGTTTCCCAAGAAATCTGTATACAGGTCAGGAAGAAACAGTTAGAACTGAACATGGAACAACAGTCTGGTTCAGTATTGGGAATGGAATATGACAAGGCTGTATATTGTCACCATGCTTATTTTATTTCTATGCCAAGTACCTCATGTGAAATGCCAGGCTGGATGAATCACAAGCTGGAATCAAAATTGCCAGGAGAAATATCAACAACCCAGATAAGCAGATGATACCACTCCAATTCAGAAAGTGAAGAGGAATTCTTGATGAGAGGGAAAGATAAGAGTGAAAAAGCTGGCTTAAAAATGAACATTCAAAAAACTAAGATCACGGCAAACAGTAACAGCACTTCATGGCAAATAGATGGGGAAAAAGTGGAAGCAGTGACAAACTTTATTTTCTTGGACTCCAAAATCACTGCAGATGGTGACTGCAGCCATGAAATTAAAACATATTTGCTCTTTGGAAGGAAAGCTATGACAATCATAGACAATGTGTCTTTACTGACAAATACCCATATATTCAAAGCTATGGTTTTTCCAGTAGTCATGTATGGGTGTTAGAATTAGACCAAAAAGAAGGCTGAGTGCCAAACAATTGATACTTTTCAATTGCAGTGCTGGAGAAGACTCTAGAGAGTCCTTTGGACTGTGAGGAGGTCAAACTAGTCAATCCTAAAGGAAATCATCCTTGAATGTTCACTGCAAGGAGTGATGCTGAAACTGAAGCTCTAATACTTTGACCAGATGATGCGAAAAGTTGATTCACTGGAAAAGATTCTGATGTTGGGAATAATTGAAAGTAACAGGAGAAGACAGCAGCAGTACATGAGATTGTTAGAAACCATCATCAACTTGATGGACATGAATTTGAGCAAATTATGAGAGATAGTGAAGGACAGGGAAGACTGGTATACTGCAGTCAATAGGTCACAGAGTCAGACATGACGTAATGTCTGAACAACAATAGCAAAAGATAATATGGAATTTTATATGAAATTTGGTAATTTATTAAATAACTTGGGTAATGCTTTTCAGTGAAGTTAATTTTTACTATTTCTTTTATCTTGCTTTTTATACATATCTTTATTCATAGATTTTTTTGTGCTATACTGTAAAATTCAGCTTTATAACAACAAAGTTTTGCAGCATTGCCATTTATCAGTCAGCCTTAGAATGTAAAAGCCTCCTTAAAACAAATGTAGACCTAATGCCCCCAAACCAAATTGCCCTTATTTTTGTATCCATTCAGTCTGTCTGTGTCTTTTTTTAAGGGGGGGGGGTGTTTAATCCATTTATATTTGAAGCTATTATAGATATATATGCATATATTAGTGGGCTCCCCAGAAGGTAATAGTGGTAAAGAGTCCATTTGCCAATGCAGGAGATGCAAGAGAAGTGGATTCAATCCCTGGGTCAGCAAGACCACCTGAAGAAGGAAATGGCAACCCGCTCCAGTATTCTTGGCTGGAAAATTTAATGGATAGAAGAATTTGAGGGGTTATAGTCCATGGGGTCACAAACAGACAAGACTGAGCACACAGTGCATGTATTTACTGTAATTTTCCTAATTGTTTTTATTTTGCTTTTGTAGACTTTTTTATTCCTTTGTGTTTCCTGAAGAGAGAAGTCCCTTCAGTATTTCTTGTAAAGCTGGTTTGGTGGTACTGAATTCTAACTTTTCTTGTCTGTAAAGATTTGATCTCTTTCTTTATTTTGAATGAGGTCCTTGCTGAGTAGAATAATCTTGTCGGTTTTTTCCTTTCTTTTCCTTTCTTTCTCTGGGACCTCTGTAATTCGAATGTTCAGTTCTGTTCACTTCAGTTGCACAGTCGTGTCCGACTCTTTGCGACGCCATGAATCACAGCACGCCAGGCCTCCCTGTCCATCACCAATTCCCAGAGTTCACTGAAACTCATGTCCGTTAAGTCAGTGATGCCATCCAGCCATCTCATTCTCTGTCGTCCCCTTCTCCTCCTGCCCCCAATACTTCCCAGCATCCGAGTCTTTTCCAGTGAGTCAACTCGTCGCATGAGGTGGCCAAAGTATTGCAGTTTGAGCTTTAGCATCAGTCCTTCCAATGAATATCCAGGATTGATCTCCTTTAGAATGGACTGGTTGGATCTGCTTGCAGTTGAAGGGACTATCAAGAGTCTACTCAAACACCTCAGTTGAAAAGCATCAGTTCTTTGGCGCTCAGCATTCTTCACAGTCCAACTCTCACATCCAAACATGACCACTGGAGAAACCATAGCCTTGACTATACGGACCTTGGTTGGCAAAATAATGTCTCTGCTTTTTAATATACTATCTAGATTGGTCATAACTTTCCTTCCAAGGAGTAAGCGTCTTTTAATTTCATGGCTGCAATCAGCATCCGCAGTGATTTTGGAGCCCAAAAAAATAAACTCTGACACGGTTTCCACTGTTTCCCCATCTATTTCCCAAGAAGTGATGGGACCAGATGCCATGATCTTTGTTTTCTGAATGTTGAGCTTCAAGCCAACCTTTTCACTCTCCTCTTTCACTTTCATCAGGAGGCTTTGAGTTCCTCTTCACTTTCTGCCATAAGGGTGATGCCATCTACATATCTGAGGTTATTGATATTTCTCCCAGCAATCTTGATTCCAGTTTGTGCTTCTTCCAGCCCAGCGTTCTTCATGATGTGCACTGCACATAAGTTAAATAAGCAGGGTGACAATACACAACTTTGAAATAGTCCTTTTCCTATTTGGAACCAGTCTGTTGTTCCATGTACAGTTCTGACTGTTGCTTCCTGACCTGAATACACGCTTCTCAAGAGGCAGGTCAGGTGGTCTGGTATTTCCATCTCTTTCAGGATTTTCCATAGTTTATTGTGATCAACACAGTCAAAGGCTTTGGCATAGTCAATGAAGCAGAAATAGATGTTTTCCTGGAACTCTCTTGCTTTCTCCATGATCCAGCGGATGTTGGCAATTTGATCTCTGGTGTCTCTGCCTTTTCTAAAACCTGTTTGAACATCTTGGAGTTCATGGTTCACATATTGCAGAAACCTGGCTTGGAGAATTTTGAGCATGACTTTACTAGCGTGTGAGATGAGTGCAATTGTGCGGTAGTTTGAGCATTCTTTGGCATTGCCTTTCTTTGGGATTGGAATGAAGACTGACCTTTTCCAGTCCTGTGGTCACTGCTGAGTTTTCCAAATGTGCTGGCATATTGAGGGAAAGACTTTCACAGCATCATCTTTCAGGATTTGAAATAGCTCAACTGGAATTCCATCACCTCCACTAGCTTTGTTCGGAGTGATACTTTCTAAGGCCCACTTAACTTCACATTCCAAGATGTCTGGCTCAAGGTGAGTGATCTCGCCATAGTGATTATCTTGGTAATGAAGATATTTTTTGTACAGTTCTTCTGTGTATTCTTGCCACCTCTTCTTAATATCTTCTGCTTCTGTTAGGTCCATACCATTTCTGTCCTTTATCGAACCCATCTTTTCATGAAAAGTTTCCTTGGAATCTCTAATTTTCTTGAAGTGATCTCTTATTTTTCCTATTCTGTTGTTTTCCTGTATTTCTTTGCATTGATTGCTGAGGAAGGCTTTCTTATCTCTCCTTGCTATTCTTTGGAACTCTTCATTCAGATGCTTATATCTTTCCTTTTCTCCTTTGCTTTTCACTTCTCTTCTTTTCACAGCTATTTGGAAGGCCTCCTCAGACAGCCATTTTGCTTTTTTGCATTTCTTTTCCATGGGGATGGTCTTGGTCCCTGTCTCCTGTACAATGTCATGAACCTCCGTCCAGAGTTCATCAGGCATTCTATCTATAAGATCTAGTCCCTTAAATCTATTTATCACTTCCACTGTATAATCACAAGGGATTTGATTTAGGTGATATCTAAATGGTCTAGTGGTTTTCCCTACTTTCTTTAAGTCTGAATTTGGCAATAAAGAGTTCATGATCTGAGTCACAGTCAGCTCCTGGTCTTGTTTTTGCTAACTGTATAGAGCTTCTCCATCTTTGGCTGCAAAGAGTATAATCCATCTGATTTTGCTGTTGACTATCTGGTGATGTCCATGTGAAGAGTCTTCTCTTGTGTTGTTGGAAGAGGGTGTTTGTTATGACCAGTGCGTTCTCTTGGCAAAACTCTATTAGCCTTTGCCCTGCTTCATTCCGTGCTCCAAGGCCAAATTTTCCTGTTACTCCAGGTGTTTCTTGACTTCCTACTATTGCATTCCAGTCCTCTATGATGAAAAGGACATCTTTTTTGGGTGTTTGTTCTAAAAGGTCTTGTAGGTCTTCATAGAACCGTTCAACTTCGGCTTCTTCAGCATTACTGGTTGGGGCATAGACTTGGATTACTGTCACATTGAATGGTTTGCCTTGGAAACTAACAGAAATCATTCTGTCCTTTTTTTGATTGTATGCAAGTACCGGATTTCGGACTCTTCTGTTGACCATGATGACTACTCCATTTCTTTTAAGGGATTCCTGCCCACAGTAGTAGATATAATGGTCATCTGAGCTAAATTCACCCATTCCAGTCCATTTTAGTTCACTGATTCCTAGAATGTCTATTTTCACTCTTGCCGTCTCCTGTTTGACCACTTCCAATTTGCCTTGATTCACGGACTTAACATTCCAGGTTCCTATGCAATATTGCTCTTTACAGCATCAGAATTTGCTTCTATAATCAGTCCCATCCACAACTGGGTATTGGTTTTGCTTTGGCTCCATCCCTTCATTCCTTCTGGAGTCATTTCTGCACTGATCTCCAGTAACATACTGGGCACCTACCGACCTGGGGAATCCTCATTTAGTATCCTCTCCTTTTGCATTTTGATACTATTCATGGGGTTTTCAAGACAAGTATTCTGAAGTGGTTTGCCATTCCCTTCTCCAGAGGACCATATTTGTTTGTGGTCCATGTGATCAGATAGACTAGTTTTCTGATTATGATTTCAGTTTGTCTGCCCTCTGATGACCCTTCGCAATACCTACTGTCTTATTTGGGTTTCTCTTACCTTTGTCGTGGGGTATCTCTTCACAGCCGCTCCAATAAAGTGCAGCCGCTGCATGTTACCTTGTAGGAGGGGTATCTCCTCTCTCTGACACTAGCTTTAATTCTTTACATTCTTCATTCTATATTCTGCCCTTCAGCAGTTATTTCCACAATTCTGTCTTCCAGCACACTTACTATTCTTCTGCTTCAGTTATTCTGCTTTTGATCTTTAATAGAAAATTTTTAATTTCAGTTATTTTGCTGTTCATCACTGATTGCTTGCTCTTTATTTCTTCTAGATCCTGTTAAATGTGATAAGTGATTCTTGCATTTTTCCCATTCTGTTTTTGAGATTTTGGATGATCTTTACTATCATTACTTTCAATTATTTTTCAGAGTAGTTTGCCTGTTTCCTCTTTGTTCATTTGGTCTTGTGGGTTTTTACCTTGTTCCTTCATTGCACAATATTTCTGTGTTTGTTCATTTTGTTCAACTTACTGTGTTTGTGGTCTCCATTCCTTAGGCTATAGGGTCACAGTTCTTCTTGCTTTTGGTCTCTGCCCCCAGTAGGTAAGGTTGGTCCAGTGGCTTCTGTCAACTTTGTGTTGGAAGGGACCTGTGCCCATATTCTGTTGGGAGGAGGTAAGCTTTTTCCCTCTGATGTGAAAGATCATGTGACATGGTGTGTTTTGTGGTGTCTTGCATCCTGTCTGTGATAACTTGGTTTATATTTCTGTCTTGTTTGTTGTTTGGGTGTAGCATCCAGCATTAGATGCTG